>NW_005842400.1:1250337-1264985 GCF_000455745.1 Alligator sinensis | reverse complement strand
GGGGGGCAGAGATAGCAGGGCGCATGCGCCGAACCCAGCACAACCCGCCGAAGGGGCGGGAAGAAAGGGAGTCGTGCGCAAGCGCGGAGCCCTGCCCAAGCCCTCAAAGGGGCGGGAAGCGGGGACAGAGACCGCCTGGCGCATGCGCCGAGCCCGCACCAGCCCGCGGAGGAGGAGGAGGGGGAGGAAGGAGGAGGAGCTGGGGGTGACGTAACCAGCGGCGCATAAAGGGCCGGTGCCTCGGTCCCGCCCTCCCTTTACGTGGCCCCTTCAGGAGGGCGGTCCCACGCCCCCAGGCGGCGGCTGCGGGTGGTGCAGCCCCTTCTGCCCCGCGGGAAGCAGGTAGGCGGGGAGAGCCCCCTGCTGCTGGTGGTGCCCTGGGTGGGGCACTGCAGAAGGGCTCCTCCTCCATCACAACATAGGCAGGATCCTCAGCAGGGCCCTTTGCCCGAAGCCTCTGAGCAAGACTTCCCTGGAGCGCCCTCCTGCAAAGTCACAAGACCATGCTACCCCCAGCACCCAGCAGAGCTGCAGCGCAGGCAGTTAGCCCCCTACGATACTCTGCCAAGCCCCTGTTTCCCCACCCAGCCCCCTGGCATGGACTCTGTCTTCAGGCCCATAGGCACTGGCAAGGCAGAGACCCATTCCTTCATTCTGCTTCCATGCTCCCGTGTGCCAAGGAAGGGCTCCGAGCTGGGCCAGGTCCCTCCAAGAGTCCTGCATGCTGATAACAGCACCAAAATGATAGATATTATCACAAGAAAAGCCCCAGAGCTCTTGCAACATCACCTTGACACTACTTCATCCTATGCAAACCCTCCAGCCTAACCAGGACCGGGAGCATCAAGCATACACTTTACGGTGCTGTACCTGTAAAGAGATGGTGCCCCCCACACCCCTGCAGCATCTTCCCAGGTGACTCTGGATCCAGGTGTCAGCAGCCGGCTGCCTATTACCAGAGCATCACCCAGCTCCTGGGCTAATACTCAACTACACCTCAGCATCTCTCCCCTTTCAAAAAAGAACAGCCTCTCTCATCCTGTAATATACCTGTGCCACCTTCTATTTTAGCATGTGCCCCACTTCAGTCCATTCTGCCATAAACAGGTGCCTCTTACTAAAAGGACAACGTCACCCCCTCCCCACCCCACAAGGCTGCAACACATGAACAGCCAGAGAAGTAAGTCTACCCAAACCCAACTAGATCTGTCCTCTGTCACTCCACCTTGCTGAAGGCTTCTTTGGTCCCTGCTCCAAGATTGGTAGTGCATAGTCCCCACACTCAACGTACACACTTCTGTGGTTACTGCCATACAGTAATTCAAGATACTCCAAAAACAACACTGTATAATATGCAGATACACCAGAAACAGCTGCTTCTCAAAAAATCATATCTATTCCCCAGTAGCCAAGCACTGTACACCAGCACTGCATGGAAGCTTCCCCACAGTCTGTGCATACATAAGCTGATTTAAAAGGCAATGTGTGGACCCCTGCACATGCACCAGCCAGAGACGGAAAGGACAAAGAATACCCAGAAGATAGCCTGGATATGAAAGCAAGAAAGCAGCAGGTCTCCTTAGTGCTAAAGCATCAAAGGAGCAAGAACAGGCAGAGTACAAGCTGCAGGTTATGATAATGTTGGGGAGGAAACCTCTATGACCAAGGCTAGAAGTCAGACAGCTGCTGGGTTGTGTGAAATTCAGGCATTTATCCTCCCCCCTCGACATTTTTGGATGTCTATATTTTTTTTGTTCCATTTTAGAATATATGGTAAAAAGTGTTTTAGTTTTTTCCAGAACGAATGACTAGATTTCCAGTATCCCATACTCAGTCTAATACCATGCAGTTATTCCTTCTCAGCACCCTATGAGACTACAATTCTTACAGTAAACAGGGACAGTTTACTTCCAGACTGCAACAGCGAACAGGTTTCGTAGCATGCCAGGTCCATCTGCATTACAGACTTGTTCTACATTAGTTGTCCAAGTCTCCCATACCATCTACATTTAAAAGCCCTTATATACGCAATTACCCCACTAAGGAAGATGCTACCGTGCACACAATTTGTATGTAGCTTTTACACAGCAAGCCTATAAAACTGCCCTCAGATGCTCTTTACAAAGACTATCAAACAATTAGCAGATGAAACTCCTCAATAACCTATGGAACTCACCACTGCATGAAGTTATTGAAGCAAACAGCTTGGGAGGGTTCCAGAAAGGATTAGTTGTGTCTATGACTAAGAATAGCATCAGCAGCAAGGCAAGCCAGGATAGCAGTTACAAAGGCTATTATTAATCCACCTGTTTCATAGCATAAGCGGATGAGCAGCTGACGTCAGAAGAAAGTCACCTCCCCCAGTTTCAGCAGGGCAGCACTGCTCATTTAGGTACATCAGGATTGGAAGCGGTCTTCGCCTGAAGTGCACATCATTAGCCACTGGTAGAGACAAGATGGTGAGCAAGAAAGCCTATCACCCAGGTCAATGCAATATATATGCCACACTTCTAATAAATAGCATATGGAGAGCAGACAAAAAGATCTCAGGCTGCCTCTCCATACCATAACCCTTTTTGCTCACCACCTTCATTTTTTTAATCTTTTAACTTGCTTTTTTCGCTATTCCTTACAAAGTTTGCCCAGCTCCTCACCCAACTAATGGGTAGAGTCTCACATTAGAAATATCAGCTTCACTTCATGTGCTGGGAAGATGGTAAAAGGCCTCACATGCTGTGCTGGAGGGTGAGCTACTGATTTCCCCAGACTGCCCAATGTCCACTCTCCCCTTATGGAGAGGACAGATCAGAAGTGCCACTACTGCTTATAGATTTCAACAGCACCAGCAGTTGGGTCCTCAACAAGGCCTTCCAGCAAAGGGGAGTCAGTACCAAGAACCCAACAAGCCTATAGTAAAAAAAATTGTTTGAGGGGAGTGTTTAAAAACTGTTTTTCCCCCAGGAAGAAAGCAGGCACAAGAGATAAATCAAGGACGTCACAGGTCTCTGGGCTTTGCCTTGCATGCTTTCCTTAAAGGCCTCTACCGGCAGAGGAAGCCAGTGATCCAAAGCCATCCAAGGCCTTGTCCTCCAGGCAAAAACAGAAGTGATCAACTATGCACTTTTATTGCTGGCAACAATCAGTCAACCAGACCCACTTCTAATCTATTCATCTAGCCAGGGTGAGAGAAGCACAAGCAAATAGTATAACTGCCCTTATTTTCATTTGGAAGTGTATGTGAATTGGCATATGTAATTACATGCAACAGCAGGGCCTTGGCAGCTATCCCACAGGCCCTTACAGCCCCTAGGCTTGCTGCTCATTTGTCCACAGTGGATGAACAATATGGACACAGAGGTTATTTTAATTAAACTTTTTTCTAAAATTTACTAGCACTTACACTGGACACATCTGTGGCTCAGTAATACAAGAGATGCAGCTCCTGAAAAAGCAGGGATCCTCCAACTCTGATTCAGTTCTCAGGAGGGGGCTGCTCAAAGCACAGGTGCAGAGTGGGAAACAACTGAATCTTCTGCCAGGCCCAAATGGGGAGCTATAGAATGATCTCCGTCCAGCCTAGTGCAAAATGGATTCAACAACATGCTCACTGTGGACCCCAATTAGCAAGAGGGCTGGAAATGAGGCAACTACACCGTCTCCCATCATTGCCATTGCTCGTGCCAGCAACATACATCTTCATCAGTAAGGCAGAGGTGAACTCTGCAGATATGCAAGGGTAAACAGGACTAAACTACCCAAAATTTAAAAGTCTAGGTTTTGGAGAACACTGACGATCCAAGATGCAGGAATGATCTACAAACCATTCAGCTTAAGATGCACACAGTAGTTTACATGTTAAGAGTTCAGCCTTATTTTCAGTTTGTTTACATACAAGGATACTGAAAAGTAGCAACAAGGGACAGTCCTGTCCTCGTATTTCCCACAGGAAACTGATGTCAGAAGGAAAGAGCTAAGTTTCACTTTGTTCCCTCAGAAAGTGAAAGCTTGAAATACATTCAGTGCCACCCAGGATCAGATCAGGAAGCACTCTAGTCACTCTGGAGCTGCTGGTGTTGAAGACAAGGTACTACTCAGCCCTGCAAAATTAGAAGCCTCTGCATAGTTGAATTAAAGCAACAGCACATGTGCACAGCAGACAGACACATCCAGGTGTCATGAATTCCCAGCCATCTATTCATTCCCAAGATTTTGTTCTTACAGTATACCAATTTAAAGGTTTTACAGCTTACAGGAAGCTGAGCTGCCATTCTGCTTGTTCAGGAAGGGGGAGCAGAGATTTCAAAATGAAATAATCAGTATTGATTTACTGCCAGATGGGAAGGGCAGGGGCCAAAAGCAGACATGGCAGAAACAGGAGCAACTTCAACGGACTTCAGAAGGGGCTTATTCCTACTCTCAAAGCTGATCCAAGCTGACTGCAAGTACATTACATACTTCCCCCTTCTCTGTAAATGATACAAATGACATTTTTAGGCTGGAAGGCAAAAAACTGACAGATTATTGACATTGACAGATCAAAATCAAATCCTAAGCCTCAGTATGGAGGAACTGTACTCTCATGGGGGCACCAGAGTGTATGTATAATTAGCACAGTGGAAACTCTCCTACTATTCTTTTCCCAGAGCGTAAAAGTATCTCAAGTGTAGGAAGCAGGAGACCCCAAATCATATTTCACATAGCTCTCCCCATATTACAGCCATAGTGCTGGTCATGCCATGACTCCAAACACCAGATCATCTTTATTTTTAGGCACTTCAGCCCGTGTGCGTGGGGGGGTGAGGTGGAGGGGATTTCTCCCCAGAAATTCTCAGACTCGTTCCTGGAACTTGGGAACAGAACTGGCAGCAAGATAAACACTTCCTGCTTGGATGATATCATCTAAACAATGGGGTGGGGGGAGAAAAGAAAGAACAGATGCTTGCATCACTTTATCATTTTCTACTTTATTACTTCAAATTAACAACCACGATAAAGCTCAAAAAAGTCCAATATTTACACAGGAAAAAAGTACAAAATTCCCCCCCCTCCCAAAGTTCTTCAGGTTTTTTTTTTTCCATTTTTTTAAATTACAAAGTAATAAAAAGTTTTGCTCTTTAATTAAAAAAAGAGAGACAGTAAGAGGGGTAAATAAATTAGGAAAAAAATAAGGGGGAAATAAACAAAAAAAAAGTTGTTAAATAGAAAGGATAAAAACAAAACAAAAACAACACAAGCCCTGCCTGTCCAACCACCCACTGGCTTCATGCTACAGTGTCAGTGCGCCAGGAAGAGGCCATAGGTCGCAGTGGTGATCATTGCCTTTTAAAACCCAAGAAGGTTGGTGTCTTGAGTATTCCTAAAATGTATTTAAAAACTCAAGTGGTGGGGGAGGGAAGAGGGCTGCCAGACACTGGATCTTATTTAGGGTGTGGGCAGAAAGAGACCGAGGATAGGTCATCCTCCCCCAGCAAGACCAGACCCCTGTTTCTGCATGCCCCTCTCCTCCTTGAATCCCACCACTTTCCTCGGTAAAATAAGGGGAATTTAAAAAAAAAAAAATAATAATAATAAAATAAAAACCCTGAACAAAACAAAACAAGAAAACACCACACATGGCCAGACAAAGATCCCACCACCGGGATGGGAAGTGGGTTACAATCTCCCTGTCCTTCAAGCTTGACTTTGCCTCATCCACGCAACTGGATCCCCCTCCAGAAAGAAATCCTTGACACGCTGTGGCTGTTCATATCATTTGCGCCTGCCTGGCACTTCTTACTGCCCGCAACGGTGCTGAGGTGGCATCCAGGGAAAAGAAGCCTCAAAGCATGGGAGGCCTCACCCAAGGCTCCCCTTACAGCTTGCAACCCATTTCTTTTAATGCTTGAGGGGGGAAAAAAAAAGTCAAGACTTCTCCCACCAGTCAAGGCTGGGATTCAAGTCTCAGGAGACTCCTGAAAAACAAATCCACCCCTTGTTCTCGGGGGGGGAAAAAGAAAAAGGAAAAAAAAAAATGAGAGCGCGCGCGCACGCGAGAGAGAAAAAAAAAGACAGAGCACACATGTGCAACAGAGAGAATTAAAATTAAAAAGTTATACTAAAACCATTAATGTCCAAAATAAACCAAAATAAGGGTAGGAAAGTTATTTAAGGGAGGAAAAAGAAGACAGACAGACCAAAACAAGGATGGGGGAAGGAGGGGAGTGAGCCGAGAAGATGGTGGGGCGGAGGGGAGGGGGGAGAGGGGAGGGGAGCTGCACGAAGGCAGGAGAGGTGTTTCTGTAAGACTCCCACGCTGTTGGGTTCTTGGAGGCGCTGATGTCAGGGAACATAGGTGGCAAATCTCAGAATGGTTTCACACCGCTATGGGGGCATCTTGTCTCCTTGACGTTGGCAAAAAAAAAATAAAAAAAATCTGTTTTTGTTGTTGTTTTTTGTCTTTTTATTTTAAGGGTTTTTTGTTGCTGTTTTGGGTTTGTTGTTTTTTGTTTTTTTTTTTTGTTTAAAAGAAAAATACAGTGAAGACACTGCAAGAGAAGGATTGAAAGGGAAGAGAGTTAGAGGAAAGGCAGATCTCCTCACCAGTTCCAATGACAATTTAAGCTTGTTAATCCAAATTACTCCCTGCCTCTAGTTCCACCACCGCCCCACAGAATCATCTCTCTCCAAGAGAGGGGCAACACAGGTCAAACACCCGAACCTCCCCTAAGCACCATCGCGCTATTAAGACCGCACTAATTAGGAAACAATAAAATGGATGCCCACTCTAGGAATAAGAGAGTGGTTTCTACAGCCTTCCTCCACTAGACAGCAATGGAATGAATGTCAACACCTCCCCTCCCATTAACATGACACAGCTGCAGACAGCCACATTGATCTGTTTCTCCAGACATGGTGCCATGTGCCCTTCCCCCTCCCACAGGGACTGTCAATGAAGGATGTGCATCTTGCTTGTCTCTCAACATGACCAAAGAAGAAAAAAAAAAAAAAAAAAAAAAAAGACATTTCACTGGGATAAGTGAGGGAAGGGAAACGCACTGACCCACTACAGCAGCACCCAGGCTTGAAGCTGATAGTTGGCGCCAGACCTTTTCTCCTTGGCGAGACCAGGGGCACCAGGGAGGGCACTCACCTAAGCAAACACTGGTCCGGTGACATCTCTTCTTCACTTCCCAAGGTGATCAAATGGCACACTTGTCTAGAACAGAATAAGGGAGAGTGGGCAGGGGAGGAAGAAGGCTGGGTCTCCCACTTGAGTGCTCTGTACATTCCCCAACCTTGATGCCTCTAATGGACAGTCACGGTAGCCTGAATTCCCAAGAACATGCTGCCCCATGCCATTCTAACCATTAGTCAGGGAGAAAGCCAGAAGATGGCTTGGTCTGGCAGTATCCTGAAAGCCAGGCTAAGAAAAGCTCATCCAGCATCAGCCCCTGGAAAGTCAATAACTACACAGTGGGGAAGAAGGCTTCACACCAGGCACCTTCTTGCAGGAATAGGACATCCCCTTACTAGAGCCAATTCAACAGCCACCAGCTCCCACGGTCCTCTGGGTGCAGCCTGACCGATGCCGTTCTGGACAAGACTCTGGGCAGGGACTCACCTGTGATGCTGAAATCCGTGACACCTCTTGCCGACCTGTGAGGTCAGAGGAGGAGACGTTGGCAGGGGCTCCCCTGTGTAACCTCATGCTGACCTTCCGTTCCCTGTCCACTCGCGAGATTGCCCTGGGGGACGTGTTTCCTACTTAAGGGACAGAGAAAAGAGATACAAGAGACAGGTGTTCAATGCTTCCGATTTTCAGGCTCATGTGCACTTTGGCCCTCCCCCATCTCCATACTCACCAGACTGTTGGATTCGGGAAGTGGGTGTGGAAGCCATGGGCTCAGCGACATTGCGAAGACGATTGGCAGTGGCTCCAGCTGGGGGCCCTGGTGGCAGTGCCCGTGTGGCAGAGCCCCGGAGCTGCCCCATCCGCTCCTCTCGCTCATGTTCTCGCCGCTCCCGATCCATGTCCTCAGGATTCCGGGCCGCTCCCTGAAACAGACACCCCCAGTCCGTGGCACCCTCCGCCATCAGCCAAGAAGAGTGCAAGGCAGCCCTCTCCATCCACCCCCTGCCTAGAAATTGCACCTTCCCTAGGTAAGGTTTAAGGTATGGTCCTAAAAAAGGAGTCCTGCACAACCTTCTCTCTCACCAGGCTTCAATTTCCATGTGTGAAGAAATAGGAGAGGGGAAAGCATGCAATGTTGCAGAAGCTACTGGAATCTAAACAATGCGTTAGACATGGGGCAGACAGCCCCCTTGCCCCAAAGGATACAAGACAGTAGCAACAATCACCAATTAACACCGTCAGCTTGCTCTACACCTACTTACACTGCCCATGTTCTTGCTCATGAACAGTCAGACCTCTCACAGTCAAACTCTCCAACCCAGCCCACCTTGAAGTAGCGTGCCCCACATGACAGCATCTCACTCACAAATTTGAGCATGTTCCAGTCAAAGACATAATCATAGGAGAAGCCCTGGCGGTGGAAGAGGTTGCGGAAAAGCTGTCGCAGGTATGAGTAGTCAGGCTTGTCGTCGAACCGCAGCGAGCGGCAGAAATTGAGGTACGTCGAGAACTCAGCTGGAAAGAGGCAGAGCAACAGTTGGTCATTAAACACCACTCTGCCTCAGTGAGGCACCATAACTTACCCCTGAAATGAATCTCCAGGGGAAGCCAGGAAGGCCAGGACATCTCCCAAAAAAAAGTGCTAGATCAGAAGGGCAGCATTAAGCTACCTTCTCTCCTTGGAGAGCCTCTGCTTTGGGTATGGAAGAATCCACCCAATTCATTTGAGGGAAAATGCCTGCTCACCTCACCTCTTTGGCTGCTTTTCAAACAAGGGGTAGGTCACACACAGTCCCCAGGATATATCAAGGAATAAAGGGAAAGGAGAGACTCTGTCACTACAAAATAGGCAGAACAGAGATGTGGGAGGAAGGGCCTGTGGGGGGAGAACAGGGCCAAAGTAGTCCAGAGCAGCATCGACTATACCCTACCACTAGATGCCACAGCCTCTTCAACACCATGTATGGCAACACAAGGTCCAAACCTCCTTCCATGATAGTTGTCTCTAAACTGGGTCACCCCTAATGTACTAATCACCCAAAATTAGTGCCTAAGAGATTTCCAGGGGGAGTCTCATTTCTACACCACAACGTGTGGTGCTCATGTTCCCTCACCCCCACTCTCTCTTCATTGGCATCATTAGTGCAACTACAATAAACACTGGTTAATTCACCATTGTACCAATTCCCTGCTCCTTCCCCACCCAAAACAATCAACTCTTAATTAACTGATCACGTTTGGATAATTCAACATGATCTGCATTCCCCTTGGAGTGATGAATGAAGCAGAGTTTACTGCCGTTGCTCTCCAACAGGACATGCATCAACATATGCCATGCCCCCCACAGCTATCAGAAGCCAGATTCAGCAGGGCTCCAGCAGATCACACTGCCTCAGTGCCTGATTGCCCAGCTATCCACCCACAGCTTACAGCACTTACAAGGGTATCCTTTGCAGAGCACCTCAATGGGCGTGGACATCTTCTTCTCACTGATACGCTCATATTTTTGGCGCTTGGTGGCAGCCTTGAGGCCCTGCCAGGGCAGCGAGCCTAGGTTGAAATACATGAGCACATAGCCCAAGCTCTCCAGGTCATCACGGCGGCTTTGTTCTGAAGGAGAGAGAGTCACACATGAGGAGGCATGACCAGAGTTGTTTTGGCAGCAGTCACATGGTGTCAGGCTTACACAAGGAACAAGAAACAAATGCTTTTGCTTCCAAAAAGCCTCCTCCGCTCTGATAAATTTATCAAAATAGATATGCCAGAATAATGAGTCCAGTGCAAACCCCCATATGAATATTCTTATTGTGGAATAAAGACTGCTTTTTTTGATTTAGCCAGTTCCACTTTGGAAGCGAGTAATTAGGTCAGCAATTCCCATATGAAGACAGGCTCATTTATGCACAGGCACCTACCCCTGTCCATAGTGCTGTCCTGATGCTACAGACTCCCCACTCCATCATTCCCAGTCAGTGCCACAAACAAGATATCACAACACCCCCCCCTCCACACACCCAGCTCAGAATCCCATTCAAAACTAAGTAGATTAATCATGGTTGGAGCGATTATGGAAGAAAAGGATGGTACTGTTACATCAAGAACAGGCCATGAAATTAATTGGAACGTCTATGTCTCACAGGCCAGAATAAGTGACCTACACAGTCCCTTCTGGCCTTAAATGCTATGACTTCTAAATAATTTAAGATTTTTTCAGATACTTACCTGCCTTTTGGGCTGAAATGATCGAAAGCTCAAAAGGAGTTTATGAATCAGTGTTAAGGTAGGGTTTGAAAAAGATTTTCCCCACCATTCGGACGTGGAAGACGTCACCACCAACTCCAACTCTGGTAGAGGCTGCCCAATATTTACCCACTATAATATTGGTTTTCTTTGCTTCACACACGCAGGCAAGCTAAACTTAAACACGTTTCACACTGGTGTCTGCCTCAGGCTCAGAGGGGGTTTTCTATGCGTTTGTTTGGAAACTTTCAGCTAAAAATGGTCCAGCCATTTCAGAGATGAGGTTAGGGAGAAATATTTTGTTTTGCCCATTTCACCTCCCACTCAGTACAGAAGATGATTCTTCACAATGTTATGTTGCAAAAATCATGCCCTTCCATGCTTTGGAGCTGGGGCTTGAAATTTGTTTTGGGGAAGCAGGGACCAAGGATAAAGTCACCCTGGTCTTCTGCAACCCTGTGGAAATCTGCCCAAGTTATAAGCCTCCAAATATAGCTACAGTTTGTGCACAGTCTGAAGAGGGCTGGTAAAGTTTGTCAGAAAAATTCTGTGAAGATCCAGTCCACACTTGGGATACAGGGGATCAGCAGCTCTTGGCAGCAAGGGACAGGTGAGCCACTAGGCACTAGAACCAAGTATAGGGGTAGAATTTTCTCCTATGTTCTCAATGCTCCCTCTGCTGGCACCCAGAAAGCAAGGAAGAGGAGAAAGCTACAGATCAGAACACAGAAAAAATGAGAAACAAGGAGGGGTGCAGCAGAAAAGAGGGGAGAAGGGAAACATGGAGTCAGATACTGAAGCCAAAAGATTTACAATGATACGGCATACTCCTCTACAGAGCAAATCTTCAGATTCTGTTGCTGGCAGACTAATGTAGCGAGTGGCGAAACCCACTGAAAATGTATTTCACCCCCACCCCTTTCAGAGACCAGTCAGTCCAAAGGATGATAGCCTACTATTTCTGCCACAATTGTTTACTTTGTTAGTTTAACCAAGGACCGTATGTAGCAAAGCAGCGGCCCAAAACTCTACTGATGAACCAAGTGGTGGCCAATCTGGTGTCTGGCAATTTGTTTTTTTTAAGCTTGTTTTAAATTTAGAAAGTATTTAAAGAAACATACACAGACACACAAACAAACCTCTAGGTTAGAAGAACAAGCTAGGCTGCAAAAATCAGACACGCAAATGTTAGAAAATTCCATAATTAGTTTCCGGTGTTATCTTAATTCAATTTAATAACTGGAGTATGTGCAATAAGACAGCCCTTAGCTAAATGAACACAGTCCACTTTTTCCACAGGACCCCACTTTTTTCATTCAGCGCACAGGAAATGGCTACTTCAGGGATGAAGCCAGGTTGAATAGGGAAGTGTGCGTGCATGCATGCACCTTCCTTCATTGGCTGAAGCAGTTAGGCGTGTAATGAATGGGGCAGGAGATTACAGAAAGAAAAGAAGGACAGTCACAGATTAAGATATCTGAATGCTGAGCTAGGACAGTATTGGGCTGTTTCCCTGCCTGGGCCACACACTGCCTGCATGATCCTGGGAAAATCATTTAAAGCAAGCTTTTCCAAGCTCATCCCTTACTGCATGCTCCTTATTTTTGAGATAGGCAAGTTAAAACACTTCTGTCTGATCTACAGAAGTCCTAAGCATTTGGAACTGAAACTATGGCCAAATAGCCATGCTTTTGCACAAGGCATGCTAAAAATGCCTTGGAAACACTGGAAAATATCAGGGTCTGGATGAGCACTAATTTGGGGTGCCCAGATTAATATTTTTGACAGTTTTGGCTTTACTTTTTTCTGTGTCTCACTTTCCCCACTTTAAAATGGGGATTGTACCTTCCAACATCACAAGGTTGATTATATTTTTGGAGCACTTGAAGAAAACAGTAAATATGCCCTTAAGAAAACCAGTAACTGTGCATTCAGTGCAAGGCTTGCATATATGGGTTCACTGAGGCCAAAGCATACACACAAAATGAAGAGAATTAAACAAGGGAGGGGAGGTCCCGTGCAGACTGCTTTGCCCTGGGCCGTGGCCCAAAGTGGGACTCGGCGAACCTGGAAGTGGGACTTCCAGCTTCGCTTTTGCCACATCGACCGGCATGCCGGTTAATAGAGATGCCAGTTAACGAAGTGCCGGATAACACGGCTTTTATTGTATACTGAATAGATACCCATTCACTGAATGAGGCAGGGCCTCTTTGGAAATAGCCAACTGTATAATAAAAGACTATGCTGGAATCCAAACACACACGAGGCTGAATTAAAGAGACGTGGCTAGCCTTACTTCTGCTTGTATGCAATACAGTAAATTTTGGAACACAACAACAGCTATCATTTCAAAAAGTTTGGAGAATAATCTGGGCTTCAGCAAGCAGAAGGGTGAAACAGGGCACAACTGACTAGTAAGCCTCGTCTCTAGTAAGGAGGCTGAGCAGCTCAAACCTCCCTAGTAACCAAATCAAAGGAAGCTATTAATACACCCCCATCTCGTCTCTGCCTGTACAGATCAAAGTGCCGACAGCATGAATGGCTGGAAAAATAAGACAACCTGGCATGCGAAATAAGTTCAGCCTGCAGATGGAAAAAGCATGCAACCCTTCAATGTCTCATGCACACTTTAACTCCATCTTAAAGCTAGACCATGACTGGGGAGGGGAATCCAATACAGCCCCACAAACATAAAATTGTGTTCTTATGCATGGTGTCACTAAAGTTCTCAGTTATGAAGCGCAGTAAGTGAAAGAACAAGTTAAGGACTATTTAGAAAAGCTGGACATATACAAGTCCATGGGGCCGGATGGGCTGCACCTGAGGGTGCTGCGGGAGTTGGCTGATATGACTGCAGAGTCACTGGCCATCATCTTTGAAAACTCATGGAGATCAGGAGAGGTCCTGGATGTTTGGCAAACATAGTGCCCACATTTAAGAAAGGGAAAAAGGATGATCCAGGGAACTACAGAAGTCAGCCTCACTTCAGTTCCTGAAACATCATGGAGCAGATCCTCAAGAAATCCATTTCTAAGCACCTGGATGAGAAGGTGATTAGGAATAGTCAGCATAGATTCACCAAGGGCAAGTCATGCCTTGCCAACCTGATTGCCTTTTATGATGAGACAACTGGCTCTGTGGATGCGGTACAGTCTCCCACAACACTCTCGCAGGCAACCTAGGGAAGTACAGGCTGGATGGATGGACTGCAAGGTGGATAGAAAACTGGCTGGATCGTCGGTCTCAGAGGGTAGTAATCAATGGTGCAATGTCTAGTTGGCAGCTGGTATCAAACAGAGTGCCCCAGGGGTCAGTCTTAGGGCCAGTTTTGTTCGGTATCTTCATCAACGACCTGGAAGATGGCATAGAGTGCACCCTCAGCAAGTTTGCATGTGACACCAAGCTGGGGGGAGTAGTAGATATGCTGAAGGGTAAGGCTAGGATTCAGAGAGAACTGAACAAATTGGAGGATTGGACCAAAAGAAATATCATGAGGTTCAATAAGGACAGGTGCAAAGTCCTGAACTTAGGACGGAACAATCCCATGCACCAGTACAGGCTGGGGGCTGACTGGCTGGACAGCAGCTCTGCAGAAAAGGACCTGGGGGTTACAGTGGACAATAAGCTGAATATGAGCCAACAGTGTGCCCTTGTTGCAAAGAAAGCTAACAGCATACTGGACTGCACTGGTAGGAGTGTTGCCAGCAGATACAGGAAGTGATTATTCACTTCTCTTCAGCACTGGTGAGGCCATATCTGGAGTACTGTGTTCAGTTTTGCGCCCCCCATCCCCCAACTACAGAAAGGATGTGGACAAATTGAAGAGTCAAGCAGAGAACAACAAAAATGGTGAGGGGGCTGGGGGACGTGATGTGTGAGAAAAGGCTGAAGGGGCTTATTTAGTCTAGAGAAGAGAAAAAACAGAGGGGATTTAATAGCAGTCTTCAACTACCTGAACGGGGGCTCCAAAGAGGACAGAGCTAGCTATTTTCAGTGGTGGCAGATGACAGAACAAGAAGCAACCATCTCAAGTTGCAGCAAGGGAAGTTTAGGTTAGATATTAGGAAGAATTTTCTCACTAGGAGGGTAGTAAAACACTTGAACAGGTTATCCAGAGGTGGTGGACCCTCCCCATCCTTGGAGGTTTTCAATACCCAGCTAGACAAAGCCTTGGCTGGGATGATCCAGTTGGAGATGGTCCTGCTTTGGGCAGGGGGTTGGACTAGATGACCTCCTGAGGTCCCTGCCAACCCTCATTTTCTATGGCTATGATTCTAAGACAAAGTCAATACACCCC
>NW_005842400.1:1238924-1250320 GCF_000455745.1 Alligator sinensis | reverse complement strand
CCCCCCCCAAGGTCATCGCACTTTTAAAGTGTGGCCCACGTGCAGCATTTTAGTGAGGGTTTTAACTCTGAAAAAAGTCTATGGTGCCTGACAACAGAGCTACATCTGTGTGTATACCCCAAATGTGCATTGCTTCACCTTAACATGTCTGAGTTTTTAATTATGCTTGATTGCAATTATCCCAACACCATCCCTATGAAATATTCTACCGTTAAAGACACACACTCTCAAACTTAGCTCTGTATAAACACAGTTTTGGCCTAGGACCATATATTAAAAAGCACAATTAACATTATTATATTGTTGTCTCTTTGTGCTTTGCTAACACTAGGCAACTTCAACCTCAAAGCCCACCATCACCCTCCACTCAAGAATGCGGCTTCTTATACCCAGATGAGTAGAAAACACTTTGCAGATGAAAAGCAGTTTGTCCTCACAACACCCAGAGAGGCACAGAAAGGTCTCCACTTTTTCCTGCTTGTAAGAGAAAAACAGAAAGAAGAGACTGACTTGAGGTGATGGAGCGAGTCAGTTTTGCAGGTGGGATTACAACTCAGACCTGTGCTTAGTCAATCACAGGCACCACAATTCATCATCAGTTTCAGCTGGAGCAGCTCCACAACTGCAGCAAGCTGCTGATCCTCTTCCCTTCCTCTCTGCCCAATAACCCTTTCCCCCACCCTGCTTAAGACTGCTTTCCTCCCACCTCAGACACATGGCTGGGCCAGCCCTGTCCCTGCCCCTTCCCCCTAGCTAGCTACCAGATGAAAGCTGAGTCAGGAATGGGCAGGAGGTTGTGTGGGGACCACATGTCTAGACAAAAAAGTGATATAGGATTTACACCAGATGAGATTCACCACCCAGCCCGATTCACTGCAGCCAGATGTCCTCCCCGCTTCCCAGAACAGTGACTCCCACCTGCCCATTCCAAAACAACAATGTTTCCATGTGCAAGTCCCTAGAGATTGGCTCCCTTTCCTGGAATCGGCCCAGACCCTCTCCAGCCCTTGGAAAGTCCTTGTCAAGTCACTTCTTTCCCATTTGACATTGGGTCAGATTTTGTTCACTCCAGGATAGCACATTGCAGAATGATTAGTACCTTTAACAGTGCATGAATGGAGGCTGGACCTGCAGAAATGCTACAAGACCTGTTTGGCCCAGGCTGGTGCCATCTATAAAAGGCATTTAGAGATGGGGAGGGAAAAATAGTTCCCCCATCTCCCTCCTCCAGACAGAATCTACTAGTCTGTCTCCTAGGCACCCCTGGACATCTATTTTGGATTTGACAAGCTCAGAAAGATGCAAAGGATTCTCATCCCCAGAGCATGTGAAAACTGACTGGAATGCATGAACCAAGGGCTGCATAGTCAAACGACTCTCCCAGTAACAAGTCTCCAGCTGTGGAAACCCTCCCTGCTCTTCCAGCCCACTGTTTCTCCAGTCGCCAGGAGAAGAATGCATTTCCTCCAGACACTGGAATGTCCAATCCCAAGCCTGCACATACAAATAAAGGCATTAAGTTGCTTGCTATTCCCGACCCACAAATGCACTGACACCTGGCTCCTCTGCCCTCAAAGTTACTAAGCTCTATGCATTAATGTAACTGAAAAGTCAACTGTTCACATTGAAAGTTCCCAGGGGGAACTGTTGCCCCACAGAAATCTGTCAAGGGGGGGGAAGTCTCAGGTGCCTCAAGCCAGAAGCCCTAGTACTCCAACTGTGGCTTTGATACTGACTCTCTCAACAAGTTAATCATTTCACCCTGCCGTGATGCAGAGAAACGAATGGCCAAATGGAGACAGTACTCCTAAGAGCTGCTGCATGGACCAATGTTCGCACAAAATGGAGGGGGAAGAAAGCCATGTAAGTGTCGTTCCCAGATTTATGAACATGCCACTTACCCTTTGAAAAGCAAACAACATCTAAACATACATCTTGATCATGTGCCTGACTCCAGAAGCAAAGGACTAAAGAGTTAGGACAATAGCAGGCAACTCAAACACCTATTTTGAATGCTTAGTCTCTCGGTAGTTCAGTTCAGACATGGCAGCCACAAAAAGAAAACAGTTGTTGACAGACAGTAGTTGGGACTATTTTATGCACGCTCAAGGTTCCAGTCCTGGTAGCATGCCATATTGAATAAGAATTGCACAGTCAGGTTATATATAAAGCTGGACCAAAATATGGCCAGCAAGGACCTACATGGCTGGCCAGGGCCAAATTAATGCATAGGCAAACTAGGCACATGCCTATGGCCCCGAGCTGCAGGGGGCCCTGGTCCTGCCCTCCATGTGGCAGCGTGAATGGCCCCATCTGCCTCCCTTCCCTTCCCCTCTGCCAGCACCACAGCAGCGGGGCTACTTCCTAGCAGCAGCTCCAAGCCCCACTGCCTGCAGTCAGCAGCACCGGGGTGGGGAAGGGGATCTTGGCCAATCTGGGGCCCACGAGTTTGTTTGCCTAGGGCCCACTAAAAAGAGTTAAAAATCTGGCCCTGAGGCTTGCCATATTTTTCAGATATAGCCGAGAACAGTAAAGCTACCTACACCCCATTATGCAGCACCCCCAACAAGTGAGGGCAATCCATATCTACTTTGCAGAGCAAGTTCTGCCTCTATAGTATCTGAAAAGCTTTTCCTGGGGACTCACAGGGATGTAAAGTCCTGCAGAAACAGATTGCTATAATGCGCTCTCTCCTTTATGATTCTGGAGAAAGGCATCTGATTGCAAACTGAGCACAGCACTGTGCATGCCATCTTCCTGAGTCTGCAGAGCGTGTGTGTGTTCCTGCTGGCCCGCCAGCCACAAGCTGAAGTTAAGAAGCTGAACACTTTTATTGCTGCTGTTCGACGTGCTGTGGGCAGCTACGAAACTTGCTCTGCAGCTGATACACCAAGTTGCAAGCAAAAGAAAGGAAATGAGGCATGGGAGAAATGGGCCCAATGTGAGAGGCTGCACAAAAAAGGAGAGACCTCATCTCCCTGCTCCTCACAGTAGTCAGATGCCTGAGCAAAGAGACCAGCCCCATATCCAGCTCAGTGAGGTTTGGAAGGAGAGTGGAACATTAGATATTTACTAGCCAGAGGCCAAGACAAACTGTCAAACAAACCCCTGATTTCCAGCTGCATCCAGGTAGCACCTTTCCCCAGCCTTGAAGTGGTAAGAACTGGGCATGTCACCAGGCACTAAATGCTGACCTGACTGGCAGAGCTCCATACCTACAGCCTGCTCTTCAGGTCTCTGCCTAAGAGGGTGGTTGCTTGGTATGGGGTTTTTTGTTGTTGTTGTTTAAGTCCTTGCAAATGCAATTCTTCAACATCCCAAAGTCTGAATGCCCCCACCCTTGGCAGAGACCAGTCCTACACCACTCATCCAGCCTACAGGGCTGGATGAGTTTAAACACCCTTACCATACAAAAATATATGATGCCTATACAAGTGCAGTGAGGCTGCACATAATTACAGCACATCAGAGTGGACTTGATTAATCAAGTCTGCTGTAGCGTGGTAATTACCATGCCCCAGCAGACTCCAGTGTCATGTGCATCAACATCTCCGCACTGAAAAAATGGCGATGGGGTGTTTTACCTAAAGCTCCTTCGACAAAGCTTTAGTTAAAGCGCTCCTGCTGCTACTTCTCAACATGAGGACCCCGATACATGTGATGCACCGGGTATTTTAATTAAAGCACCCTCCCACCCCCCAAGCATGTGCACAAACACCCCATAGCATGCAGTATGAACAAAAGACAGACTAGGATTGGGAGGAATGGAGGCAGACAGTATAGAAGTGACTAGCCCAAAGTTACCCAGCAACTCAGGGGCAGAACAAGGAACACAATCCCAGGCCCTCCAAGTCCCAGGCACCTTATGTACTGGGTCATGCTGCTTTTCAAGCACCATGGAGCAACTGCAGCCTGGAGATCAGAACAGAAGCCATTATGCAGGCTTCACTGTAACAGTTGCTCTCTTCCCTTACACTGATCTACACTGCCTGGGCACTCCCCTCAACATGATGAGTCATTCCCCACTCCCCGCCACAAAAAAATTTGTGCATGGGACAACAGGCTCACCAATTCCCAAGTGGGTGTTGATGGAGGCGTAGCGAGCTGTGCCAGTCAGGTTCTTGTTTTCCCGGTAGGGGATGTGCTGGTGGGTCCGGGCATCTCGGTATTTCTTGGCCAAGCCAAAATCAATGATGTACACTAGGTTGCCCTTCTTCCCAAGCCCCATGAGGAAGTTGTCTGGCTTCACATCCCGGTGGATGAAGTTCTTGGAATGAATGTACTCAATACGGCTGATCTGGAAGGGGGAGAAGACAAGAAGTGGAAAAGGGAGCTCATTAAGGTTGTTTCAATTACAATCCTCATCTTCAACAGCCTTATGAAAAGCAAGTAACCTGGCAAGCCTACCCAAAACAGGCAGGGGAGGTACATTCAAACTACTAGCTTCCTATCACTCTGAAGCAAAGGTCACAAGTCATAGCCAAGGGAACTTCTCCTCAACCCACTGGGACTGAGAGGTGGCAACAGAACATGAACCAAACAAAACTTCAAATCCTCCTAAGGAGGAGACAAGGGGAAGCTAGTTTGTAAGGAATATTATGTCCTAAAGGTCAGCCAACCTAGTAGTAAGAGACCAGGATATGGGGCACTTTTTTTTTTTTTTTTTTTTTGGAGGAGAGGCAGAGAAGGAAGAGAGGAGGAAGACAGATTCCCCACCTCTGTGTTCTTACACCGGCTTTGAAGCATCCAGTGCTGGCCACTGTGGGAGACTGGATACTGGATTATATGGGCAACTGATGTAATCCCCCTCCAATAAGCCCTAGGTTTTTATAAATGGTTTAACAGCCCCCCACCCGCCTCTTTAGGAGGAAAGTCCCTAGAAGCCATTTCAGCTCATGTCAAGCAGATGGGAAAGCCCAAAATACAAGAGCTTCAACAGCTACTAACTGGAGAGGGTGGGGAAGCAAGGGCAAGATATGCACAAATGCCTTTAAAAAGGAAACTCACCATCTGGTCAGCCAGCAACAACACGGTCTTGAGACTGAACTTGCGAGAACAGAAGTTGAAGAGATCCTCCAGGCTGGGCCCCAGAAGTTCCATCACCATCACATTATAGTCTCCCTCTGCCCCACACCACTTAATGGAGGGAATACCCACTGGAGAAAGAAAGGCAGATCACCATGAACCAGAGGCAGACAGAAGATAATTACAGTGACTCCCCAACCATCAGCAGCATCTCCTGGTGAGGAGGACACATCCAACACTAAGATACCTTGGCAGCACTTCCCTTTTCTCCTCTTAAGACCCGTGGAAACAATTTCTGCCTTTACCCCCGCTGGAAACAGCAACCTCCCTAGGCTCCTTCCTACATCTCACCTCCTCCCTGCATCATCTTGTAGAACTTGCTCTCAATGTGGAGCTGAGGGTGCTTCGTTTTGACACATTCTAACTTAATGGCCACCTCTTCACCCGTGGCAATATTAGCACCTGCAGAGAAAAAAGGGCAAAATAAAAGTTACACATGCTTTGAATTGCATTAAACACCTTATCATAAAAGCCAGTACCCTGGAATGCAACAGAACTGAGCTTCATAATTTTAGCTTTCATGTAAACACACAATCCAGCCCACATGTCTGCCCTCCCCCCCACCTTTTTTTTAGTTCTTGCATTTGCAAAGAAAGGCTTGCAAAGGCCAGCCAATGCAATCTCTGAGGGGGGAAAACTGTCCATTATCTCAATAAAGCAAGCTTAAAATTTTGCAATGAGAATTTTAGCTATATTGACAAAAGCAGTCAATAATGGTATAGTTAAGTGCAGCAATTCTTATCCCACAATCCCAAATTGGCCCCTCCATCCAGGAGACAAAAATCTCCACTTTCTCCTTCCTACTTCTCCAGTGTGGTTACCCTTTGTCAATATGGAAGTGTTTGTCATACCCAAAATTAGAACTATGAAGAAATACACTGGATGAAACACTGAAACAAAAACAGAGGCACTTAAAGTTCTGTGTATAGGTCCTGGCATATAATACCCTTCTCTAACTCAAACCCAAGCATACAGTGGAATACAAAGTACTAAAGGTTGCACAAAAACACTGAAGACAGGTAACACAAGGGATTTGCCTGTGCCTTGGAATATCCAACAGAAGTAATCCTGGAACATGCACATTAAATCAAAGTCGGGCTGGTGAGGAAAGAACGTTTATACAGCCCACTAGAAGCCAAGGGACTGGAAAAGACAGGGACAAAACAGTGAACTGGGGTGAGTCACAGAAGAAAATGCTGATCATCCAGCCAGTCTTGGTAGGTCAAGTCAATTCTTGCAAAAAGAACAACGGTTCCCAACCGGGAAGCTGTGACATGGGCATTACTGCCACGTTGGCAGCAGCAGCTAAGGAGAACTGTCCCACACACCTGTTTCTAGGAGTGGAGGAGGGGGGTCAGACCAGAAACGGTCGGAGGCAGGAGGGCATGATCATGCCACTTTAGGCTCAAATAACCCTAGTGCAGGCAGGATGTGCTTCCCTGCCACAGTCGCTTCCTAATCCAGCAGTGCACATGGTGCATACGGTCATCCCACCTGGCTGCAGTGGCAGCATCACCCAGTAGAGAGCCACCGAGGTGAAGCCAAAGCAGCACAACAACGATTCTCCACTGGGATGCCAAATTCAAAACATGGTACAGAGCGGTACCCTGAACCTAAAAAGGCTGAGAACCACCACTGTAAAAACTCAGCACACCAGCTTGGCCTCCTTGGCGAGGGACGCAGAAAGAAAATATTTGCGTCCCATTCATACCCACCCCACCACCCTCTATCCTTACCCCCTCCTCACCCCTTGTTAGAACCAAAAAGGCGAAAAGCAACACTCCGGTTTACTCTCCCATGCTGTCTCCAAAAAAGGAGATGGACCCAAAGTCCATTCCCTGTGGATACTTCCTGAAAACAACAAGACACCCTGTTCACAGAAAGATGTCACCTAGAGTCTACAGTGGCAAGTCTGCAACAGACAGGCTGGGAAGAATTTTTGGGGAAGGAACAAAAAATGATCGGGGACCTGGACAGACACTGATGTAAGCAGAAAGATCCAAAAAGCCAAAATGCAGAAGGGACCATGAAGAAGTGCAGGGAAGAAGAATGAGACATGGCAGCAATCTGCAAGTATTTGAAGGCTGTAAACAGCAACGAGGGAAAAAGAATTATTCAGACTGCTCCAAGGCAGGAGGAGGAGTAACAGGAAGAATATTATGAAATATTTTTACTCAGTACTGAGGGACAGAGCCATGTTGAGAGCAGGAGCCATTTAGCCAAGGGTCATATTTGGAGAGAGAGATAAATTCCATCTTTATATTACAGCCTGTGGGTCAGAGAGATATTTAGGACTATAATATATATCTCACACGCACTCGGTTTGCATATAGATGAAAGTTACGGCATGGCCCCTGAATAGTAACTAAGCTTTTAGTTAATTATTTGTTCGGTCCCTTATTCTCATTCTGCATTTCTCAGTGGGAAAGATACTTGCCTGTTAAGAACTGTAGGAATTTAGGACCCATACATAACTTCCTTCCCTCTCCTCCCTTCTCCCCGCCTTCCTGACACTCCTCTCAGCTTCTTGCAGCAATTCACAGTTCCTTTCCCTCTGTGGGTGTTGTTCCCATCCCAGTCCATCCACTCACACAATGAACAATATGCACAAATGTCTCAGAAATTTCATCATTTGGCTTTTGAGTAACAACCCCAAAGAGGTTGGGGGGGAAGAGGGACAGGGAGAAAAAAAGAGAAAAGGAATAGGTGAGTTCACATCTCCAGATCATTATTTCAGGCTGATGGCAGATTTGAAAAAGGAGGACAGTGCAGCCATTCCAAGCCTGTTTGTATGTGGGAGATTATCACTGCCAGCACGTAAGGTAGGAAATTTATTTATTTATTTATTTTAATAAAAGCCTGTAACCGTAGGATGTAAATCCCAGATGTGACAAACAATCCTAGCCTTTGGGTCCCATCTCCTGCAAAGTCCAATATAGGGGTGTCAGTTTCCCCTGGGAAGTAGAAGCAACCCCAGCTCTTGGGATGTTTTAGAAATAGACTAGTAGACAAAGCTTTAGGGAGCTATACCACAGGGATTAATCCAGTATTTATCAGAGTGACTAAACACAAAGCATTTGGTGAAAGCCCCATACGTTTCTTAAAAGCTCGCTCAGTGAACAAATCCTCGCTGTCACCCTATGGCTGCAAGTACATACTAAACTCAAGCCACAGAAACACACCCGGACAGGTTACGCGACTTGCTCAGAGCCACGCAGGCAGCAACAGGACACAGGTCAAGCATTCGGGAGGTTCTGGCCTTTCATCATGGCTTTCAACCCCAATTCTCTTTCACAACCCAGACTGGTAGAAGCTGGAAACAAGACACCTAACAATCCACCTCCTTCCCCAGAAGCTGCTCCTGGAGTTCAGGGCATGAGAAGACCGTTTCAGACACAAGTGCTGCAAGACTGTCTCAGCCACCTGAGACTTAAGCATTATCCACAATCCTCTAACACCCACCCCCAGCTGCTCTCCATTGTGGGGGCCATGTGAATACAGAATCCATTTGTCATGAGCTCTTTAAATGGGGCTCCAGGGACAGAGGGTTGTCACCTGCCAAACAGGAGACACTTTCCACAAGGAATCCATCCCTTTGAAGAGGTAGCAGTTCTGCCTGTCTAGCACAATAATCGGAAGGACAACAGCCATGTTCTTCCTTCTCCCCACGCCCTCCCCCTCTACCACTTTCTCCTTGCCAGCTTAGTGACGGAAGAAAGGGTAGCAGCTGAACAGATGGGAGAAGTCAGATAGGGCGAGAGAGAGTTAACAGCTGAGGAAACAAAGGGAAGGAGCTCCCCTCCCCAGCGAGGGAGGAGCATGCAACCAGGAACTGTCCAAACAGACACCACCAGTGTCCCAGCATGCTTTGCTTGCCAGACAATCCCCAGCTCACTCTCCTTTCTATGATTCCTCTCTGAAGCAATCCAGCCTCTCCACCACCACAAACAGCTGTGCTAATGCATCTGGCTTGCAATAACTCTTGCTATTCTAACCCTCAGATCCCCGTTTCAGCTCTGGCAAGGCACTGCACTGCTGACTGATCCAGCCAAAAGAGTAAAAAGAAGAAGCTCCTCCCCAACTGTTATTTGTCCAAGTTTCCACACCCTGAACTGCTGTTTACTGAGCCACTAACAGAACCATGGAAAACAGCAAAGGCCAACTACATTGTCTGGTCCCCCACTTGCCCTCTCTGGCCAAAGCAGGGTGGGTCTCTAGAGTTCCTTCCAAAAACACTGCAGATGGCCCGAAAGAGAGGGGTGAAGTCACCACCATTTGAAATCGGTTTGATGTGCATGTGTACGGGCTAAGCTCAGAGCAAAATTTCAACATTTCAACTCCCAAGAATGATCTGCAAGGAGCATTTCACATGGGTTAGAGAACACACTGCCTCAAGAAGGCCCAGCTGCTCAAATGGTGTTTTCATCTCATTTCTCCCTATGGCCTGAATGCTCAGAGAGGGAACTAATAGGCGACTGAGGCAGGTTCTGACAGGTTCTAGCAAACAAGTCACTCTTCACAGAGAGGATGGGTAATGGGAGTGTCAGCTTCCTCCACACACCCCACCACACAGCATGCCAGCTCCCCAGACTGAAAAGACCATACAGAGTCCAACAAGACCAGCTAACACAGGTTCAAAAACACTGGCCTGCAGCTCAGTGAGTTTTTCCATCGCATTAAAATTTCTCACTTGAGCCAAGTATTTTAAAAAACACGCCCTTTTTGCCTACCAAGACTTGGAGCCTTGTAGGCCTCAATTTGCCTTGTTACATAAAACTTGACAAAGCATGCACAGACCAGCCCAATCAGAACCCCTTTACACAGGTGTAAGGGACCAGGTAAGTTGTCAAGAGGTAAGTAATTAGGACCCTTACCTTTCTGAAATGTGGGCCTCCCCACATGCATATTCCAGATCCAGATCAGGAGGATAACACCACTTACCAACCTCATTGGGTGCTGCAATGCTTAAATCACATGAAGCAATTTGAAAGCAAAAATTGCTACATTAGTGCTAAAGTTATTACCCGCTGTTTTTTTACTTCACTTTTCTACGAGCATTGACATCCAAGTTGACAGCCAGCTAAAGGACCATAAGACAAATGATACATGGCAACAAGCGTAGGCGGTGTTGGGTGGGGGGTGTTATGGAATAGAAAACCTCAGTCCGCTTCTATTTATCGTCTTTATCAGTGATCTGGGCAAAGAACGCAGATAGCCCATTAGCAACATTCATGAAGGATATTAAAATCAAGAGGAGCTACAAACACCCATGAGGACAAAGAAATAAAAATAGAGATTTGATGATTAGAAATATGGGTGGGAAATAAAGTGAGTCCTGTTTAGATTAGGTTTCCAAGATAAGATATTAAATGGGAGAAACTGGGGAGCAACAGGGCCGAGCAAAACCTTGTAACGACAGTTGCCAGGAAGTTACAGATGAGTTTGCAATGCAAGCTGGGGGTGGTGGAGGCAGGAGAAGCTCCAAGGCAATCTATGCAGCGGCATCACATTACAGATCACTCACGAGGACAGCCCTTTGCTACCCCACACTGGCACAACCACACCTAGAAGACTGCATTGGCTTCTGGACAACTCAGCAGGTTGACAAAATGGAGGAAATTCATAGAACAATAACAAAAACAATGAGAGGCTAAGCAGCCTGGTTTATGAAGAAAGAGACAAATACATGTCATTACTTGGTTAAATGACAATGAGGGGGAAACAGGAGATAAGCATCTAAGCCTTAGATTCTAAGGGGTGCAAACACTAAGGAGGGAGGGTGACCACTCAGGGTGACTGAGGAGCTGTAGCTAGAAGTACTGGTGACAACTGGATAAAAAAAATAAAGTGTACTACCATTAGGAAATTATTTCCTGTCAAAGTGGCTCACAGAACACCGAATAATCACTTGAGCAAAGTCCCATATTTTGGGCCACTAAAAATGGCAGCAGATAAAGCACATGTTCTAAGGGGCTTCATCCCCTCCTTGGAAAGAGATGGACAAGCTGGGACTAGTATGTACTAGAAGCATTCTCCCCCTGCTTCTCCAAGGGACAACCCAACAGGAATCCCAATGAGAGGGTTATGCTCCTCCCCATAACCCCTGCAACTACTCTGAGCTCAGGTCACCCCAGCTGGTAATCCAAGTTAGAGAGAGGTAGTTAGCCATGTTAGTCTGAAGTCAGTCAGACGGCAAAAATTATATACATCTTCCTTCTCGGCATGGGACCAGAAAACCTCCAAGGGAGATTTCACTGGGTCTGCCCCTCCATCCTGGGGAAGGGTGGTGTAACAGACCCCCTGACCTAGCT
>NW_005842400.1:1235021-1238914 GCF_000455745.1 Alligator sinensis | reverse complement strand
TATTAACAGTCTCTCACACTGACCGTGTTTCCTTTGAGGAAGGCAACACACCACACTGAAGAGCTTGAGGGACAGGAAGAGAAACAGGATTTGCAATGGGTCTGACAAACATGTCCAGAGCAGTCCAGTTCCTTATCAGTTTGGCAAGCCAGTTCCTTCCACTCGCCAGCCTGGACCAAGCTGGTCTTCACCGAATCCCAGCCCCTTGGGGAAGGGCTTTCAGTAGTGAGAAGGGCTAGGGAAGTCAGCCAGCAATGTAACCTTTGGGGCTCACCCTCCCTCCCTACCCTATATTCCCTCCACAAATCATTACCCATTAAGACAAGCAGCACCACAGAGTTTAAAAGATATATCCCCACAGCTCAAAGTACAAACAGAGCGTCACTTACCCAGGTAAATGTCTCCAAAGGAACCACTCCCAATCTTCCGGCCCAGCCGGTACTTGTTCCCCACTCGGAGTTCCATCGTTCAGCAGCACTGAGAAAGGAAGCAAAGGAAATGCAGAGTCAGAGCAGAAACAGGAAGCAAGTGCCTCAAATGTGATGGCATGAGAGACCTGGGGTAATGGTTAGTCCCCTTCCTTAGGACAGAAGCTTTGCAGGAGTCAGGCTTGGCATCCTAGGTGATTATGTCAGAAATGCCACATCAAAAAACCCCGGAGTCCATGCCTTGTCCCACTCAAGGCCAGCAGGAGCTGGGGATGCTGCAAAGGCAAAACCGAATCTCTATCAGTTTAGGGTTCTGTATTGCCACATAGAAGAACTAAGCTGGACGCCCTGCTCCATCATGCCTTCAAAGAATTGGGCAGGAAAAAAAAAAGGAATATAAAGAGGGTTTGGGCAGTGTGGAAAGAAGCAATATTAAATCACCAGGACCAGCCTCATACATGGCAGCCTAACGTAACGCAACCCTGGAAGGTTCTAGTCTCAAAACAGACGCCAAGATGGAAGGGGTGCGAGTCCCCTGCCCTAGCCCGGATTCCCTGTCAGCAAAGGGCCTGGCACTGCTGTGGCAGTTACACCCTGGAACCAACGGCTCCACGAGCCTGAGCTCCGCACAGGGCCGGCAGTCCTACCCCTCTGCACAGGGGACGGGGGGCACAGAAAGAAAGGAAATGTTCCAAAAACCAGAAAGCCAATATATTTTCATGTTCCTGCACGTTTCCACACTGGAGATCATGGTTTCCATTACCCTGGTAGATCCCTTGGCCTGCATTAAAGTACACCAGGGTGGGTTTCCTTCACAGCTCAGCCCTCCTCCATTCTTTTATGTGGTCTAAGTACGTGAGTACTAAGTACGTGCAACCCCTTAAAAATGCACGCAGAGCCCCCCTAAAGGACGTTACCCTCAGCCGAGTCATTCTTCTTGCGTTTCCTTCTCGGTGGAGGGCCCATGACTCCAGAACTTGCTCCCACCAGAGACCCAGCCCCAGCCTTACCACCTTAGGGTGCGCTGCAGGACCCATCTCCTTGAGCAGGCCTCTGCCAAATGGTGACCTAAAGGTTCCCCAGCAATTTTACCCTGGATGGTCACAACCTGGAGTTTTTCCCTGCTCAAGTCCGAGGAAGAGAGAAAAGAGCTCTTTTTAGAGGATCCTGCTGTATTGCTAGTTTGTGTAAAGTTGCATGATTAGCATACAGAAAGCAGACTCCAAGTCAATGGGGAACAAGCACCTGGGAAAGGTGGGGAAAGTGATTCAGAGTTTCAAAACAAGACCAGAGGAACTTTCCCCTGCTGAGGCCCAGTGGAGAAAAAGTATCTTTGAAGAGGGGACTGGCTCTGTTGCTGGGAGACAAAAATAATCCCAGCAATAGGGTTCTGAGCACACTATCAGCCTAAAGCTAGAGCTGCTTCTCCTGCCCCAGGAGATGGGATTACAGACAGAAAAGCGGTTGGGCTGGAAAAACAGGCAGGAAAATAATCCCATCAAGGCATTCAGGGGACATCATGAACCCTGAAAGATGAGCTCCCATCACCAGAAGCTACAAACACACACACGTACACAAACACCAAGAGGTGGAGTCCCCTTGTCCAATATTTGCCGATGTGCACAAGTTTCTCCCCATTTAGAGATTATAAAACCCTTATGACTTGTGGAATAAGGTGCATAAGCAGAGAGCCCTGGGAACAAAACCACAAGGAGTGTGAGAGAATTTTATCAGAGAATCAGGCAGTGGGGTCTGTCACCCTATGTAACATACTTCTGGCTTGATCGCCCTTCCAATACCTAGACCTTAGCAACCTGTAGCATCAGTGACAGCCTGGGGCCAGGGCCTGCGAAGGCAGATGTTGGCCAGGCCTGGCATCCTAAGGGTTAGCACACTGCCCTGGTGCCATGTCTAATACTGATCACCAAGGCCTAGCAAAGTTCCCGCATTTGGGCCCCAAAACTTGGAGAGTAGTGCCCCACGTTGTTATGCCGGAAACTGCGCTGCCATTCCCAGGCTTGAATCCCAAGAGCAACTAAAATTCCCACCAGGGCTGAGCTCTGTGGCCTCTATACCGAAACGAATCTATCCCCTACCCTGGAACTATTCCATGCCCAGTTCTAGTTCTTTTACCTCCTGGGACAGACTGAGCAAAGATCAGGGGTACCCCACACAGCTCTGCAGCAAGGAAAGAGGCTACAAAGGGAAATCCAAGGAGACACACTCAGGTGGCTTGGCAAGTGGTACACAAAATAATAGATCATGATCATGCTTCCTACTGCGACTCCCACTAGTACAGCTTGGGAGGCAGAGCCCTAGAAGGGGCACAGTACAGGGGAGCACTGAGACAGCAGAAGAATGAACTCACTGCAAGGGCCAAAACTTATGCTTACCCCAAGACCTGCTCCAGGCCTTAGAAGATTTACCAGCCCTCTCCTGCCCTCCCCACCCCTAGTAGTTTCCATTTTCATCCCAACCTTCAGGTGCGTCTTTAAGAAAACAGCAACAAGGAGACCCTTACCCCACCTACCCTGCTGTCAGGCCTGTGCTCTCCAACTCGCAGGGCTCACAGGACAACCATTTAGTTTGTTACATCCTTTGGTTTTCCATAAAGGATTCACACCCCCACTTCAAGTATGCGGTCTGTTGGATTATATATGTATATTAATATCCCCATTACACATACACACACACCTACAGCACACCACACAAGCTTAGAAATACTACACTGCCATCAGTATTGTGTGCGCACAGAGCTATGCACCAATCCTACTTTATATTATATAAATACACATGTAGACACGCACATTGAGCCTCACATTAAAAAACCCATGACAGACAGACGCACAGACACACAATCAACCTCCTCACATGTGTGACAGCCCAGAAACTAGCAAGGAGCATGCAATCTTTTAAAAATAAATAAATAAATAAATGGACCCCCCCCCCCCAAAAAAAAAATTGCGAGGAACCCAGAGACTCCACAAGCCCAAAGAACGAATATTGAGTAAGAGTTGGCCAGCTACATAATGGAGGCTGCTGGACAGAAGGGAGCCCTGGCAAGAAGGGGAAAGTATGTGTGTAACCAAGGCTGCCTTGTCTGTGGATTATTAAGGATTTACACCTGGCTTTTTCTTAAAAGAAAGCAGGGTAAGGAAACAAGAGGACAGAATTTAAAATGGGGAGGGGGGAGGTGTATTTAGCTTTGAATGCCAAACAAACAGAGGCCCTGCTGGCCCCCAAGCCCCCTCCCGCAGTTCCAAAAGGAAGAAAGAAGCAACACACACCAATACAACAAACGCATACAACACACCCGGACAGTCAAACAAACAAAAAACCCTACAAAAATTTAAAAAGGGGGGAAAAAAGGAATAAACAAGACAGCTAAAAAGCCCTTGCTACCCCCGCCCCCCCACAGCTGCAAAACAAAGTCACAGTCCACCCTGGGATTATTTTTCTCCTTTT
>NW_005842400.1:1234218-1235011 GCF_000455745.1 Alligator sinensis | reverse complement strand
TTTTTTTTTGTGGGGGGGGGGGGGGGGGGTGAGAGGCATCACAAAAGGCAGCAGCACCCCATAAAATGGCCCAGAACTTCTTATTTTCTTCCTATTCCCAGCGAGACTCCTTCCAGAAGCCAGAAAAAAAATGCCCATTTGGGATCATGAACCTTTTTGGTACACAAAAGGAAATACTGATTATCCCCAGCTGATTCTCAACCAGCTCGCACCCCTGGCTCCCAATCTCAACACACACCCTAGCTTGCCAGGCATAATACTTTCTAGTCATCAATGCTGTATAATATATAATAATCTAAATAGTTATAGTAATCTATAATAATACTTACCTATAATCTATAATGAATTGACACCACAGGGGCTGCTTCTCTGTCTTACAAGATCTCTCCCACCCCCCCCCACCCCCAAAACCTCCAGAACAATAGTGGGAGCGATGGGGGATGGGGACAGGGAGAGGGGATCTCAGTTGCTAAAAAACCTTATAAAAATTGGGGCAGGGTGCTCCGGGGAGCAGGGGGAACAGCAGTCCCCCCGGCCCAACCAGACCCAGCTGGTGGCTTGTGAGAATCGCGATCCCCCCTTAAGAAAACCCCATAAAAAACCCAGCAGCAAAGAGGGGGGGAACAGAGCAAAACAGCCAGCAGAGACCCCTCCAGCTGCAGGGGAGCAGCCCCTCCGACCTGAGGCAGGGAGAGAGGAGCCCCCACCGGCAGGATCACAATGACTCGGTGCAGAAGGCGGGGGGCCAGGCCGGGGGTCCCCCCCCCCCGGCCCCTGCACAGCCCACCCGCTC
>NW_005842400.1:1212292-1234065 GCF_000455745.1 Alligator sinensis | reverse complement strand
CGCTCCGCTCCGCTCGGCTCTACCCGCTCCGCCCGCCCGTCCGCGCCTGTGTGCACCGCGCTCCTTGCCCGCTCGCCGCCAGCCGCCCGACACCCCGCCCACTGACATCACCGCCCGCTCACCCCGCCCTCCGCCGCCGCTTAAAGGCCCCGCGCCCAGTTTTGCAGCTGTTCGGTCCCGGCCCGGCCTCGCTTCGCCTCGCCTCCGCCCGCGCTGGGAAACTAAGGCACAGAGCAGGGGGTGGGACCTGCGGGGCAAGGGATCGACGCAGCCTGGCCACACACACGCACATTCACACACTTACACATTATAGACATATACATACATGCATACAAACCCATACACACATACACCCACACACCCACAGAAAGATACCCATATACAGATCTACACACACATGCACACCCAAATGCACACATCCATATGCACACATAGAAACACGTACATACACACCCACATGCACACATATACACCCATACATGCACAAAAACACATACATACACACATATATATATATATACACACACACACATACATATACACACACATATGTGCATGTACACACACGCGCTGCCTGAGCAGCCTCTTGTCCGCATTTGGCCCCTTGGTTCATCATTGACACCAGTGTGAAAGGTGGATACAAATCTACCAACATGGAAGGCAGGGTGCGCAGGGGTTGCACTCCTATCTCGACACCCTGGCGCATATAAACGCCTATCCCCAGAGCACAGGAATAGAGAACCGAACTTCTGAAACCTGGCCCAGTGCCTGACATGCAGTGCCTTGCTGCCCCTCCGCAGCAGCAGCAGCGGTGGTAATCCCTCCATTGGAAGATGACTTTACCATGATTCATCCACGGGGCCTGGTCCTTTGGTGGCTCAAGAGTCCAATCCTTGAGCCATAGATACATCCACAGAAGGTGCAGGTCTTTTCACAGGGGAGAGAAGGCTGCAAGCTGGCATTCCTCTCCTTTTCCTTCCTCCACTCTCTTCTCTGCTTCGAGGGCAAGACATTTTACCTCTAAATGGGCTGCCACTTTGTTGAGGTTGCAGTACCATTGGAGCCGGTTGGCAGCCAGCTCCTCCCAGCTCTTAATGTTGGCATTCGTTTGCTTGAGGTCTGCCTTCAGTGTGTCCTTGTAGAGTTTCCTCTGGTCACTGTGAGATCTCAGGCGGTAACTAAGTTCCTCCTAAAACACGCATGTACACACAGCACATGCCAAGGTCCATCAACACCCACACACATGTCAAAAGAACAAAAACACACCAGCATAAGTGCAAACAAAAAGACACAGACATATACACCCATCCACAAGTTTGTGGAAATGTAGGATACAAATTATGCTGAGTTAAGGGAAAGGGAGCACTTACCCTGTCTTGGCTGCTCTGATGATACCTGTTTTGTGCCTGCTCCTGTCCTGTGGTAAATAGAAACTTAATGAATGAAACAGCAAGCAATGTCTATTTACCTTTGGGGCAACCCTACTTACACTGGGGTAAAGCAGTGCTGAGTAGCTAATACAAAGTAAGTGTCTCTCCCCTTTTAATCAGCTACAATTTGTTCTGGCAGAAGACCAGGTAGATTTGCATCTTTCTAGGCTAACTACAGTAAATCTGAGATGTATAGCATACGCTTTCCTAAGCTTTCCTAAGCAGGGGGCTTACTTCTTCAGATGTCAGTCCATAGTCACACTTGCAAATGAATGAACTGTGGCAATATTTTTTTCATTGCCCTCTTTTGGACAAACTCACAGCTATTCAGCTGTGTGTCATGAAACCTGTACAGACAATAGAGATTCTCCCTCTAGGGGTAGAAGTCTTCAGTTTTTTGGAGTCCAAGTACTGCCCATGCTGCTGTGAAGTCCAGGTCATTGTGGCCTACAGAATAGCGGCAACTGAGACACAGCTTTCTTACTGCAGTACTATGAGTAAGTACTCTTACCCACAAGCAGAGCCTGTATCCCTTTCATAAGAAACAGCACCAGGGAGAGGCTAAGATCTGGTCCCTTTCTCCCTGCCATCCACACTTTGAACGACTTGTACTAACTGGCCTGGTCTGCGCTGTGTCACAACTCTCAGGTTCAGTCAGCCAAAGCATGAGTCTGTCCACACTCTCAGCTCCCCTGTGGCAACAGAAGCCCTTCCTTCTGCCCGCAGAACAATGCCAGCTCACCAAGCAGAAGGCTTCTTCCATGGCCCAGCAGCCGACAGAAGGCATGTAGAGACATGTCCTTGCCTTTTGCCTGCTATTGTGTGACCCTGCTGGCACAGCTGATGAAGTAGAGCTATGTGGATCCAACAGGAGCAGCAAGGTATTAGCATCCTGGCACCCAGACAAGGGCATTCCCACAAAACACATTTCCATTAGCATATGAAAAATCACAAAGGAGCCTCTTTCACTGTAATGACTTCATGCCCAGAGCCTTTAACCATCACAACAGTCAGTTTAGCTCATCCAGCTGCAGTGTGGGAAGGGTGGAAGGAAAATATTAGGAGGAAGTGGGTGTTGGGTCAGGGGCACTAGAGCGGCAGAACTCAGTGTGGAACAGCAGGAGTTGGGGATCGAGAGGACTCAGGTGGATTTGCAGAAGCACTGTGTAGGGCCTTGGGAGTGCAATGGCAAGAGGATTTCAGTTCACTGCAGGGACAGAGGTGTGCGCTGGGGGGTCATGCGCATGCTGGATGAGAAGGGGTTCTTCAGATAACACTTGAGGTAGTTGGCAGGTTTGGCCTAGAGTGGTGAATGCTGGCACTGAAGATGTGGGTATAAACGTATTGCTAGATTGGAGTGGGGAAGGAGGGCAAGAAGAAGAATGGGAGTATTTTAGAAGAGCCGTGTGTAAGGTTCAGGACATAAATAAGGCAGCTTCTGCAGAGGAGGATTCAGGTGCTTTGGCAGAGCTATTGAACAGCTGCATGAATGGAAGAGCAACGATACCGCAGCACAGAGATGAGGGTTGCTGTGTACTGACAAAGCAGAAAGTGTTCGCTTAGATTCTCTGACTCAGGCTCCATGCCTGTTAAACAGAAGGATGGACTCTCCAGGAATTTTAAAGAATAAAGAGCATATTCTGTTACTGTCCTCCAGAACCACACTCAATTTTTCCCTCAGACTAAGCCAGACAGACTAAATTAATTATACACACAAATGCAGGCTAAAATGTGTTGTAACAAGGTACTGTGTCACCTTTGAGTGTTCCCAAGCCCCTCTGGCCAACAAGAACACAACATGCAGGAACTCTAGGAGTTTAACCCTTCCATTACAAGAAGGAAACATTGTCCAAAGCAAGTTCTTAACAAGGTGTATCACTCAAGCAGTGATTCTCAACTCGGGTGCCACAAGATCCTTCTAAGGGTGCTGCGGGGTGGCACACAGTATCAGTATTGTTAGATGTACAAACACAGACAATTCATAAGATAAACCAAGAGATTTCAAATAGGAACCCAGGGTGTTCAGCAAATTCTAACCTGTTGGTGTCTTTCTGAGTTCTTTGCAACAGAAGAAATACTGTATTACTTTTCCATGCTCAAAAAAAGAGGGGGAAAGCTAAGAGCTGGTATTTTCCAAGGGGTGCCTTGAGTCTACAAAGGCTGAGAACCACTGCACTAAAGATTAACTTAGTGGGAAAGTGGGTTTTAGCATGGCAACACCACGAGGACCTGTGCACTAAAACCAAGGACTACTACTGGCCATGCTGAGTGTCAGCCTCAGGTTCAGAGAAGGTGAGGACTGGGGTACGTTGGCAGAACTCAAGTGTAGGGGTTCAGGATTGGAGTTCTCCCATTGATATAGCTCCATCAATGCAAGCATTATTTGGAAGAGCTATCATAAGCAAAACCTGTGTGTTTCTCTCAGGTCTAAATGAGCCATTTCATGGCCACTCTGAGCTGACATTGTTGCCCACTGCTCTGTGCTAGATTAGGTGACACTACAGTTACCTCGCCTACACTTTGACTGTGCTAGCTGTGTCACTGCTGCTGGCCCTGGCAGTGCTATGGCAGTACTAGAGCAACAGAAGAAACACCTTGAAGAAATCCTGAATGTAGCCACAGCCACACTGGGTGTGTCTACACATGCATTTGATCTGGCCTAAATTAATGCTGATGTAAAGTACTCTCCTTGAGTGCAGAGCTGAGCAGGGAATAAACTTCCCAGCCTGTTCTTCCCCCAGCTCTGTGCTCATGGAGCTGGGTGGGGAATAGGTTCCCCTGTCCCTGCCAGCAGGGAGCTCCCAGCACTGGTTCTGTGACCGTGGGGCCAGTGCTGGGAGAGCCTTAACTCCCAGCACAAATTTTGCTCCTGGTCTGGTGTCTACGTGAACACTACTGCACCATTACTAATCTCAAGTAAGTTTGCTATTTGCATTTTCAGGTAGCAAATTTACTTGGGGCTAGGGAGGTTTACTGAGTAGTAAGCACATGTAGATGCACCTGCTTACTTCGCAGTATGCTAATGCTCAGTTAAGCATCTTGTGTAGATGCGCCTGCTGGGTAGACTCCTCACTTTGGAGGAGAGCCTGCGTAGCGTAATTTTACTGTGACAGGTTCATTGTACCTGTCCCCAAATCTTTTCACATTACTTGAAAATAAAAAAGCCAGTCTCTTTGTGGATACTCCAGACACTTCTATCTTCAATTATTTAAGGCTTACAATAAATTCTTTAATTAAAAATTTTCCTGTAATAGTTTTGTTACTAAGCTGTGCCCATTTAGCCTGTCTAACAACACAAGCAGATTAGTGCTGCTTTATTCAGCCTCCCCCGTTCCTTTCCATGTAGTTGTTTGTCACACCTGCTCAACACATCCAGACTTAATTCAGTTTTTGTAGAGGCAGGTCCAGCATTTTACTTTGCATCCGTGCCTTGCCTGGTATAACACAGCCCCAAATAAGATATGCACCTTGTTTATGGAAGACTGAATTAAAAAAAAAAGATTTTCCCAGAGTTAGGGCCCCATTGAGAAGGGACAGAGCCTAATCTTTTCCCTCTCCCTTTTCTGCTCAGCCAGAAGCTGAAACTGTAGCTGTTGCTGAAGACTGGCCTCCATGGACAGACCTACAAATGTGAAAAGATCTAAAAGGTCTTCAGGGCTGTTAAATAGGAGAATAGAGACCAGGAGTAGCCAGTGGACAGCAAAATTGCTGGAAGAAGGGTTAGCTTGATTAGTGAAACTTCAAGGCCATTACAAAGGAGAGAAATTCTTCTCTGCAAGCTTTCAGGTACAAACACCCTTCTTCAGGCAGAGGGAGCCTGAAGAAGGGTGTTTGTATCCAAAAGGTTGCAAAGAAAAAAATTTCAAACTATTTTAGTTGGTCTAATAAAATATATCAGATTTATCCAAAGAACCTTGTCTGCTTATGTTCTTAGATCAAAACAGCTACAGCCAACACCCCTTAAAAAGGAGAGGCAGTCATTAACACCTTTGGAGTAAAGAGCAATGAACTATTAAGTCAACTAACACCCTTAGCTGCCTGAGTCCAAATTCCACTGCTGTTGTGAGGCAGTTGGTGGATCAGTAATCAAAGTGGGGTACTTCCCTTCTGGGCAGAAAATCAACTTCCCTGCTTAAGATGCACCCCAATTTTGGAAGGCAATTTTTGGGGGAAATGTACACATGGCATGCAAGTAGATATGTCAAATAGCAATACTAATTAATGGCTGCCCTCAAGTCCAAAAGAAACAGGCACCTGTATATAGTCAGCCAGTTCAAGCTTAACCCAGGCAAGAATGAAAATGCTGGGGGTTGGGAAAGGGTATTATTTTGAAGAATCAACAGAATCTGTGACCACATCCTTTATCAGAGGCATCTCCATTTCCCTGATCTCCACATGGTCAGCTTTGGAAGCCTAGTTCATGCCTCTTTCAGGATAAGGATCCAAAAAGCAGTGGTGACCAAAAACTTATTTTTCCATCTACATGACCCTCCAAGTGTAAGGGCATCAAAGCTGGCCTTGTATTAGTCACCAAGGCCCTACGATGAAGAAATGCTCTTAATATAGCCAGAGGACTGTTGTTGAAAGCTGTGAGGAGGAAGACTGGGAGTAGAAAGGTCTGTATGGTGAGGATCAGTTAATGTACTCTTTTAGGTTTCTATTTCCATGGGAATGTTCATGGAAATGTCTTCAGAAAGACACTCAACACTGATGGGGTTGTAGATATACCCTTTGTTGACTCGTGTTGAGATGTCTACCTAATAGAAGCTCCGAGTAGTGTGGTCCCATGCATCAAGATATGGTGTTATCTTAAGATACCTAGGCAGAAGGCAGGGCAGGGTGGCACCTCACTAACTCATTCAGAGAGTCATGAGCTTTCTTAGGTGACAGCCTACTTTGTCAGATGCTAGGGATGGACTTGTAGAGAGCAGGGGAACTAAACAGAAAGATGCCCAGTGAGCATTATTTAGATGTCATTTCTGTTAACAACTTCATTCATCATGTCAGAAAGGAGCAAGACTGTCACAGCTGGGCACAATTTACTGTCAGTGCCATACATGGTGCCATTTTGGCATCACCTACTCCTTCAGTAAAGGAACAAAACTCAAGCTTTGCGAGGTCAAAGAACATATTCAAGCCCCAATGAGGGAGAGCCATGTTCTAGGAACCCAGTAGCCATCATTAGAGTCCTGCCAGACCATATTTTGAAGATCTGTACAATCCACAGTGAGCAGCGCTCCCTTTCATCCTCTCACTGGGGAGATCATTACTATGTGGGAAGGAATGGCACCCCTTCTTCCTCCCCAGTTTGACCCTGTAGTGCAAGAGAAGTAGAAGTAGGGTGCTTGCACCCAAAAGCTTGTAAGAACAACTTTTCCAACTATTCAGTTGGTCTAATAAAAGATATAACATTTACTCAAGTAATCTTGCCTGCCTATGTCCTTAGACCAACACAGCTATAACTGGCAACCTTGGAAGAAAGAGAAGCAGATCAGGGAACTGCACGAGCCTGTTTGTTCTGCAAGGGACCAGTAATAAGTATATTTAAGAGACAAGGAAGTTAAATAGATATTCCACCCTAAAGTCAAAGTCCAGCTTGAAGTCCAGAGGGGAGATTCCCAAAGAGTTTAGACAGTTCCCACCAAGGGGCACAAAGCAAGAGATGCATTTAAGGCCCAGCAACCTAACACCAAACAAGTGAAGTCTCCTCTTTGAAAAGGAGCAATCTCTGCAGAGCTGGCAGAGGTGACCGGCTAGAGCCAAGCTCTACTATGGATCTCAGCTGGTATCAAGAACAGCAACAAAAGCATCAGTTAGAGCAGGTATCCAGCAGGCTCCCTCCTGCTGCAGTTTAAATTGGTGCCAAGTGCCCTTGCCTTTGGGAGCTACAATGGGTTCCCTATGGCCACACCTGGAACTGCACTCAGAAATGTGAGTCTGTAGGTCTTACAGCAGGCCTCTGCATCACAATAGTTACTGAATTCCACACAAATTAATCCACATTCAGGGACATTATTCAGTTTGCAAAGTCAAGCCCTGAAAAGGTAGGAAATGCCAGAAGAGAGGTTGCTTATTATCCAACCTTCACTCAGCCCCCCTTGTGCATATGGATTCTGAGACAGTGCTGAGTTGCATAAGCAGACACGTGCTTTTTTCTTTACCACAGGACCTCTGCCTTTGTCGGGGCACAGAGTGGACTGTGATCTCTTAATGAGCAACAATTCCATATTTTTTTTTATCCTCTTTGTTCGAACTGTGACCTTAGGCCTTTATTGCGCAGCATTCAAACTCTGCTCTGAAAACAGTATTGTTCATTTCCTCCTGGGCATCTTGTGGGGCTCAGCACTCAAGTATCAGAGTGCTTAACAAATGCAAATCACTTTGCCTTCACCAAACCTCTCTGCTGAGACAAGGGCTTGCTATTATCCCTGCGGCAGAGATGAGAAACTAAGGCACAAAGAAATGAAGGACAAAAGGATCTGCTAATTGTGGTTGCCCGATAGGAGACGCCTAGGATCTGATCTTTTAGAGCACTTAGCATTATGTTGCCTTGTCTGTATTCAAGGAAGTCAGTCAGCGTCTAACTGACTTCAGTTCCAGCTATGAGTGCCGGGCATTTCTGTGACTGAAACACCAGGCTCTCAAATGCGGCACTCAGCAAATGAACACACAATTATTAGTGCCTAGTGCTGAAATGTTCTCTGTGTGTGATGTGCCCAGAGCCACATAGGAGCTCTGTGGCAGCGGCCTGGATAGAAATCTGTTCTTCAGGGCATTGCGCCCAACCGTCTTAACTATGTCAGTCCTTTTCCTTCCAAATTCTGCAGAAAATGATACTGGAGTTCCACTGACAATAGCCTCCCAACCCTCTCTGGTTTTCAGAGCACCATCCGACCTGGGCTCTGACTGAGGCAGGCATCCTGTGGAAAATAAGCGTATGATCATGTAATTAAGAACCACTTTATAATACACATGTAGACTAGAAAGTATGCTGAATGAAGCTTGCGCAGCTAGAGGTTGATACAGGATCTTGAGAGCTGGATATTATACATATGGGCGGCTGAACTGATATTGGGACTGGAGGGATGAAATTCATTTAGGGGTGGGAGACAGAGTTAGTTGCTGGCTGAACTAGAGCCAAAAATTGCCCATCATAACCTAGGAGACTGGACAGTACTAATTTTCAAGCCCATACAGGGGAGAGAGAGGACAAAAAAAGGGAAGGAGAAATTCTCATGGCAGTAGAGGGAGGGAGAAGGCACTATCATGCCTTTTGGGGCTTGACTCCTGATTTTTTGACTGATGACACCATCAGTCTAAAGCCTTGATCCCCTGCAGTAGGTGCTGCTTTGCCCTGGACACAGCCCCAAGCAAACAGTACCAACCAGCAGGGAGATTTGAATAAATATGGCAATTTCTTTGGCATGAGTGTGATCTCCCTAAAGCCAGCCACTGCAGTCCTTGGGCACTTGAAGTCAGGCCCCTTGTCGGTCAGGCCTGCAGAGTTAAAAACGTTGTACTCCCATGACCCTGCAAAGGAACACTTGGAGAAGCCCAGATTGGCCCTGGGGCTCAGAAATGCCTTCTTTATCTGCCACTGGGGTTGGGGAAATAAAGAAAAAATGAAGGAGATTGGTGGGAAGTGAGTTTGCCCTTAAGAATAGATCAAGGGTGAGAGGAAACAACATTTAGAAGTGGAAGGGCAGAGCTGAGCAAAAGACTGGAATTATGTGCGTTTAGGGGATGGGTAGGAGGTGGCTGGAAGTGGATTTCTGGCCTGAGCGTGACTGTGATGTATGAGTGTAGCTATTTTTGTATTCAAGCTATGAATCTGTGTATAGCTGTGCTGTGCTAGCTTGTGCCATGTATGAGTATTGTGTGTGTGTGATGTATTGCAATGCGAGTTTGCAGTGACTGTGTTGTGAGCCTAAGCAGTGTATTTGTGATGAGTACGAGTTGTAAGTGAGCATGTGTGTCACGATGAGTGCATGCTGGGTGGTGTATTTGGGAGGAAGGTGTTGAAGAGTGGTGGGTTCCTGTAGCGTGTCTCTGTGGTGTATCTGAGATAAATGTGGGTTGTTTGTTTACGGTGAATGTGCATCGTGTGCATGTGCAGTGTATGCATAATGAGGCTGCAGTGAAGGCGTGCTGTGTGAATGTGAAATATATCTGTGAGGAGTCTCTGTTGTAAATTTGCAGTGTGTCTTGTGAGCCTCTGTGTGAAAATGGAGACTGTGTGTGCAGTGTGCAGGCATCCTATGTGTGTGTGTGTGTGTGTGTGTGTGTGTGTGTGTAAGTGCATGTGTGGCATTCGTGCAGGCTTGCAGGCCACGGCATCCAGAAATACTTCAGTGTGCGTACTGTCCCTGGGTGGACTGAGGGGGCCGCTCTGGCTGTTATGAAACCAGCGTGCCCCGACAGGGTAGTTCATGTCCCATCGTGGGAGGAGCAAAAATGATAAACAAGGCACGGGGAAAAGGAAGAGCAGACAGAGTGGGTTTAATATTCAGCTTCCCAGCATGCCCTAGTGGATTAGTTCAGTATCTCAACCCAGCTCTGCTTTAATTCTTATGCAAGGGGCTTCTCCAGCAGGGACAGCCCGTCCTGGCCGGCCAAACGCCAGACGTGGAGCACTGATTAACAAAGGGCGTCTCACCACCAGGCCTGCATGGCACAGGACGGGAGATGGCATAACTCATAGCTCAGGAGGAAGAATGTTTTGCTCAGATAATGCTCCTTTTGGATTATCAGGTCAGGGGAAGCACCATGTATCCAGGGCCAAAAAGACAGTTTTCCTTAAACCCCCAGGGGATAACTGTTCTTCTGGCATCATTTAGTACCCACTGAGGTGTTGGGGCTTAAAGCCCATTTTATGGAAATGGGAGGCTCCTTCCTAGTTGCTCCTGCAGCCATATTGAGGGCAAGCAAAACTTGGAGGCATCCGAACCCCAAGCCTCCAGGCATGGGCCTGCACGTAGGATGCCTGCCAAAAGACATTGGAAATATCTGAAGCCCCCGGTGGGAGTGGTGGATGTTTGCTGGTTGTAGGGCCACTTATGGTTCTGGACTGACTCATGGATTCGAACTTGATTTGACGATTTAGCTTGGAACACGAAAAAAAAAAATTCAAGTCCTGCAACAGAAACATGTCCCCTATGGCCCCCTGGCAACTCCAGGCCTAACCTGGGATTATTGAACTTCTCTCTCCAGGGGTCTGCACTTGGAGGCCATTCAGAAGCTGGTGCAAAAGGCAGCTGCCAGCTTGTATTGTGCTGTCAGTCATAGACGACATAGAGCACCTGTTCTCGAGAAGCTGTAATAGCATGAATGATGTGTGCCCCCAGTGGCCGGGGGGGGGTGTACAGCGGCACTGGCAGCAGCGGGAGCGTGGTGGTGGTGGCAGGACCACGGCGGCAGCAAGAAGTGAGCTCCTGCAGATGCCACCAGCACTGTCAGCGGCAGGGAGAGGAGGGGGCCAGCTCCAACCAGGGGTCAGCAACCACCTGCAGACACCACCGGGGCGGCAGCAACCAGCAGCAATCACTGACCACCCACAAACGCCACTGGCAGTGTTGGTGGCAGGGGGTGGCAAATGGCAACCGCCCGCAGGTGCCACCGACAGTGTCTGTGGCGCCTTTTCATAGGGGGTGCACAACCACACTCAGGGGGTGCACATGCACCCATGTGCACCCCCTACACGTCGCCACTGTGTAATAACTTCTTGTTTGCTTCTGGATGCTATTGAGAAGGTTGATTTTTATCTGTAAATCCCAATCTGGTTAAAATGCTGGGACTCATTTCCTCTCTTTTTCCAGAGCAGTGGAGGTGTTTAGGTAACAGTCCCTGGACTGGGATATCTGGAGACAATTTGGCTCACTGTAGATAAGGCACGGTTACCTTCTTAGGGGCTCCGTTACCCCAGTGACGTATAAGTACCCAAACAGATCTTCAGGATACAGTAGTAGGTTAATCCCTTCACCAAGATTTATGACTGAAGTGAAAGTAGGGAGCTATTCTGGGATGTGTGCATGCTTCATGAATATTCATGGATTGTTTATTACTTTAGACTTATGTGCACACATTGAGAGTTTGTTGAGTAAACTTACAGCAACCAGAGACTGAGGAACCCAGGACTCTGCCCCCAACCTGCTGTGTGACCTTGGTCAAGTCATAGAATCATAGAAAATGAGGGTTGGAAGGAACCTCGGAGGTCATCTAGTCCAACACCTTGCTCAAAGCAGGACCATACCCAACTAAATCATCCCAGTCAAGGCTTTGTTTAGCAGGGTCTTAAAAACCTCCAAGGATAAAGTTTCCACAATCTTCCTGGGTAACCTGCTCCTGTGTTTTACATTAGCCTAAACTCACAGCAACCTGAGACTGAAGTCACATCATTCCACTTAGCAACATGCCCTACTTTCCCCTTCAAGTCTGATACAGGTGTAGTAGCCACTCCCTTGCAAAGTCATTTCACATCTCTGAGCTTCTCTTTCCCTCTCTCACCCTTTCTCTGTCTTCTCTGTTTAGGCTAAAAACTTTTTGGAGAGGGGACTACTGTCTCTTATTACAGTGCCTGGTACAGGGGGCTGTGATACTCGTTGGGGCCTGTAGATGTTACCATAATCTGACCCACCAGCCAATCAAAGCAAATCTCCAAGTCCGAAAAATCGTGTGGAAGTCATGGATCATTCATACTTATTTAAAGTTACATATATAGAGCTTCAATGGGACCATTTGAATGCAGCAGCAGAGGAGAGGTGGGAACCATGCAACTTCCCCCTTGCTCCTCACAACTCTCCCCATACGCCCACCCCTTTGGTGCAGAAGCTGTAGTTACCATAGAAGAGCAATGTCCTAACAGCTTTACCAACACACTGCAGTCAGGGATCGATTGCGGAACTGGCCCACGGCTGTAAGACTTGCTTTATTAAGTTACAGGCCAGCAACAAAATCACCCTGCTGGCTCATTTTAGTGTCCAGCATGTGACAGCTATTCAAGCCCACCATTCACCTCCAGGATGGATTTTGTCTCACAACAGAGCACACGCAAGTCCTGGCACTCCAATTAGCAATATGCCCTACCTCCCCCTCCAGGTCTGACACAGGTGTAGTAGCCACTCCCTTGCAGGAGGTTTTCCTTAAATGTAACCTGCCTGCCTTCTGCCAACCTGCAAGCCAGTCCTTCATTACCTAATGTTCTGGGGCTATATGAGAATATTGGTGGTTAGGCTAATGTAGAAGTCCAAGGGGGAATATGAAGTGACGCAGTAATTGGAATGACATGACTATAAAACTAGTGGTTTTTCCGTTTTACTTCCTTGCAGTGGTGATGCGTAAGGGGCACACGTGCACCCCCTGAGAGCGCTGGTGCACCCCCTGACAGGCAGCATTCCCAGACAGGGTAGGCAGGTGAAAGCGCTGGTGCCCCCTGCCCCAAGAGTGCCGGCTGGGGAGTGGAGGCACCAGGAGAAGCAATTCCTGCAGTCCCCCCACGGCTGATCGTGCTCACCCAGAAGTGTCAGTGGTATGCCCAGAAGTGCCAGCGGCACGCCACCTACCACTTGCAGGTCAGCAGGATCGGCTGGGGGGGGTTGTGACCCCCCCCAATCACTGACTGGCTGCTGGGGGAGGCAAGTGCCCCCCCGACTCAGAAGGCACCAGTCACCCATGCTTCCTTGGGCTCCTCTTCAGAGGGGAAGCACTGACCTGAGGGACTTGGTTGTCTCTCCTTAGAGAAGAAATCCATGGGCTTAACCGCCTTCTCAGACTTTCCTGAGAAGAGTCAAAGTTTAAGTGCAAATATCAAGGGCTGGATTCAGAGCCCTGCTGTCTTCAATAGGCTTCAGATTCAGCCCAGCCATTTTTGTTTTTAAGGTTACTTTGACTTTGTGACTCTTGAGTGCTGCTTTTATGCAGTTGATCCATGACAGCACAGAAAAGAATGCTGAAACTGGTTTACATTCACTGGCTTTTGATGGTTCAAGTCCTATACAATTTGCCCCAGGCCTACAAACATGCGCAGATCAGCTGAAGTATTTTCTGTGCTAGTCAAGTCTTCAAGTGCTGCTCCTGGACCTGTGACCAGAACAGAAACATTTTGATGCCAGAGGAGGATAGTTATTAGTTAGCCATGTTAGTCTCGTCTAGTTAGTGTTAGTTAGCAGGCAAAGCAGGATGGCACCTTAGAGACTAACTCATTCAGAGAGGCATGAGCTTTTACAGGCTACAGCCTGTACATCATCTGATGAAGTAGGCTCTAGCCTACACAAGCTCATTCCTCTCTAAACAAGTTAGTCTAAGGGACCAACTTTTTTGGCAGGCTTGCCACAAATTAGTCCCACCCCCTCCTTGAGTGCCATTTCAGTCCCTTTCCCTTAGCTGATCTGACACTGCTCTCTGCTCCCTGCCCTTTCTGCCATTGTGTTGCCTGTCCCATCCCCAGTCTCCTGTATACAAAGGCTGCCCGTGCCACAGGTTGGCCACCCCTGAGTTAGTCTATAAGGTGCCCTCCTGCCCCACCTTCATTTTGATGTCAGATTGCAGCCCTGACATACAGTATTTCCTGCTGTGCCAGCCTTAGCCTCCTCCCCACACCTCTGCTAGTCCACCTCAATCCTGCCCTGCCGCAGCACCCCCTGCTATCTCAGTGCATCCATGGATGTGCTGTATTCTCAGTTGTTCTATGTTTTCTCAGATAGTCTATATTTTCCCAAGCAGGAAGCAACTGTAACCACCTGAAACCTGAGATCCTGCTCCTGCCTTTGTTTTAAGGTAATTTGCATCATCACAGATCCTCACAGGAGGTGAAAGGCTCCATACCAACTATGAACTGACTGCCCAGAGGAGTTTTCCATCTATTGACTCCTCGGTGAAATCCTATGAAATATGAACTTTAATTTCTACCCAGGAGAAGGTTTAGTCTTTTCTCCAATGCCAGATGAAGGGTGTTTGTGCCCAAAAGCTTGCAATTAAAGAATTTTTTTTTGCAAAAATGTTGTTGGTCCAGTAAAAGATATCACCTCTGCCACAAGTCCTGATTGCCTTTCCTCTAGACCAATACAGCTACCTGGATACCTGATACATGGAACTTATTGAATTTTAGCCAATTTTTAAAATGAAATCTTCATATTTTCCCAAGCAGGAAGCAACTGTGACCACCTGAAACCTGAGATCCTGCTCCTGGCCTTTGCTTCAAGGTAATTTGCATCATCACAGATCCTCACAGGAGGTGAAAGGCTCCATACCAGCTATGAACTGACTGCCCAGAGTTTTCCATCTATTGACTCCTCTGTGAAATCCTATGAAATATGAACTTTCATTTCTACCCAGGAGGACTTTTGCAATCTTTTCTCCAATGCCTAATGAAGGGTGTTTGTGCCCAAAAGCTTGCAATTAAAGATTTTTTTTTGCAAAAATCCTGTTGCTCTAATAAAAGATATCATATCTACTATGAGTCCTGATAGCCTATCTTCTCAGATACAACCCGCCCTTTGGTCCCTAGGTGGCGCTCATAGGACAGATAATAGACCAGGCCCTCTCATTACAGGCTTGCAAGCAGACCTCACTGTAGTTTTTCTCCCTTCAGAAGGTAATTTCTCCTGGGAGGGTGGGAGCAGAAGCTCAAGTTAAGAGTGATTTCTGCTTTCACCATCTTGTGGCTTCATGACCAAGGACAGAGTATTATGGTGGAATGGAGAGAGCAAGAAACCAACCCATTGCTGCAACTAACATGCCAATAGTAGAAGCCAAGCTAGAACCTTCACCCCAGCTTGTGCTTCCCTCCTCCTCTGCGTCTTCTGGTTTCCAGTTCCTCATGGATGTTTTTAGAGACGCCCACAGGCACTGGGAGTCACACCACAGAGCGCTGGGTCTAGGGTTTCCTTCCTGACCTTATCCTTCCTCACTTGTCTGAGCAGCGTCACCAACACCAATTGGAGCCCGTCACAGTCTGACCCAGACCTGCCCCAGGCCTGACCGATCAAATAAACTCCCTGGTTCCAGATTCCTCCCCAGCTTCATCCCTGCCCCCATCCCAGTTCACAACAGTCTGTCCCAGACTCACAGATTTAGTGCACAGTTGGCACCCTCTGGGCTTTTCCGACGCTGTTGCTATTATTGGCGCTCCATTAGGGCCCAATTCTGCTTTACTGAAGCCAGTGGCAAAGCGCCCACTGACTTCCACAGGAGCAGACACAGCCTCTTACTGGCTTCTGATGATAGGTTTGTTCATTCCATGGCTACTAAAACCACAGCCTCCCAGTATTTTGCATGGGTAAGCTTATGTGAGAGCTCAGCACCCCCTGCTGTGAAAACACATGTGCAGGTAAAGACCTGCACTGAATGGGCCTGCCATTTCACTGGGCAGAGATTAGGGGGTGTGATCACTGCATTTCAATCCTCTCCTAGGCATAACCAACTCAGAGGCCAATTGAAATATAATAGATTTGATGCTAAGCATTAAAAAAAAATTGTTCTCATTTTGCAGAAATCTTTGCAGCTTCTGATTTCCTTGGGAAATATTTTGGGTCACAATTTCCCTCAAAGCATGTTGTTTAGCAGGTTTTTGGTAAATTGAAAAAAATGTTGATGAGCTATAGGAGGGAGTGATTTGGATATTGTGTCCTAGCAGATCCCTAGATCAATCTTCCTTGGGTAACGCTGTGATGAGGCTGTGTGTAGTCTGCTCTGAATATCCCAGGTACCACACCTCAGACAAAACTCTTTGTGAGGCACTGAGTATGTTTATAGCGCGAATGGGTGTGATGTGAATCTGTGGTGTGTATGTCTGTGGTGGATATATGTGTGCTTTGAGTGTGTAGCATGTATCTTTGTCATGTTGTTTCTGTATTTGAGAAGGGACTGTGTGCTCTGTCAATAGGAGCATTTCACCAGGACACTGGTGCACTGTACTTGCAAAGCATTCCTGTGGACATAGCTACATGGGCACAGCAGTGCTGGCACACTAAAACCACAAGCAAGGCAAGCTATTCCAGTAGAAACACAGCTTTGCCAGTATACCTCCATCCACAGTAGGGGCTCCCGCTAGCACAGGGAGCATGCCTTTCTTATTCCTGGCCAAAACAGCTGAGGTCCTTTACATGCCACCAGAAAGTGAGGCTTCCAGAAAAACAACTAATTATGAGGGCTGCCAACATTGTGTGACCAGAACAAGGTCCAAACACTCTTGGCTTTCAGAGATTCATAGTCACCCTGCCCAAAGGTTTTGTGAACTGGTCCAAGAGTTTCCTCATAAGGAAAAGGATGACTCAGTTTCCTTGGCCCCATCACAGGCCAGACCATGGGAGCTCTGTCTATTTATCAGGCCATGAAGTTCCTGTGAACTCATTTTTATGGACTTTAGAATCCCAGAGCTAGGGCTGTCTTGCAGCAGTGAGACATGGGGGTTCAGAGCTCATGTCCCTGTGACCTCTGTAGGAAGAGTGCTCCATAGGACATCTCTAGCTCTTGGGATTGCCAAGAGAAACTGAAAATGTGACCAGAGTACAGCAACAAGGCTCCAAAGGGAGAAAAGAAATAAAACAAACCCCCAAATGATTTTTTTTCTTTCTAAATCTCATAATTTGAACCTCATCTCTCTATTTCTTCAGGCCTGAGTCATCATTTTGAAGTGCTAGGGGTCGGCAATGCTGGTGTAGCGAGTTGTGTGTTGCTGTTTGCCCCAGTGTAGCCCTCTGCACACATCTGCCTCTCTGTCTTTCCATTTGCACTGCATTGTGCATTTGCATTGCATTTTATAGGTACACCTGTATAGGAGCATAGTGACATTTTCCTAACTGTATATTTGTACATGCTCCTGTGCCTCTATCCTAGCTCTGTATATGTATACAGGTATAGCCTGGTGCAAATGTGCAAACCAACCTGGTGGCATCTCCATACCTGTGCATTCAGATTACAGAGCTTTGTTCACATCTAGGGGTATGTGCCTAGCACCACATTTGCATGTGCAGCTCCTTGCATACTTCCTTATTTCTGTGTATGCAGAATCTTCAGTGTGCCCACATGTCTACACACGAAGTCACAGAGCAAAGCCTAAGTCTGCACAGTTAATACCTTTTCTCCGGTGTACACTGCTAAACAGCCTCTCTTCCCTGTGCCCACATCCCCTATCTGAATACATGTCCTAGATTTCTGTGTCCTCACACAAGAGTCCTTCCTTCTCGGTCCATTTGTTGTTTCCAGTACAGTGCCCCAGTGACAGGCACCAGCATCTGAAAACTGTAATAAAAACCAGGTCAATACTGGCCTTCATTTATGCCCTCAAGGGATAAAAAAATAAAATGAAGACTTCATTAATTAGCAGCTGGGAGGGGACGATGGGAGAGAGGGGGGAGGTAGGGGCAGAGACATATATATGGATCAACAACTGAGACTGCGTGTCAAGCCAGCGATGAGAAAAACCATGGGGCACAGTGATCTGTGTACTGCTACACACATGTACTAATGTGTCTTTCCAATCAGACATATGGACGCCTCAGTACCAACATAGTTAGGGGGAGATGAAGAACCCCTTACACCTTTCTTCCTCCTCCTCTTGCTCTGGTGCAGCTCTCACCAACCCTCTTCTTACCTGCTTTCCCTTTCTTCTCCCCTCCTCTGCTCCCAACTTCTCTCCCTTCCTCTTCCTTATTCCCTCACCCCTTGTTCCCTCTCTTCTCATTCACTTCCTCCTTCTCCTACTCCTGCTTTGCATCTCCTATTCTTATTCCCTCCTTTACTTTCCATTCTTCCTTCCCTTCTCTCTGGCCTTCATCTCTTGTAGTATTCACAAAATAATGCCATGAGGCATGTGGATTTGGCTTCTGTTTCGTTGCAGGTGCTTCAGGAGATGGGGTAAGACATCATTCCCTCATGTAGGAGGGGCTGTGGTCCCATGCAGTTCAGTTGTTCAGAAGCAAAAGCAGCTTTTTGAGCAATCTGATTTTTTTTTTAATCTACAGTTGTGGAGGATCATCCCCACCACCTCTGTTTCCTGGAGGAAAAGAACCTCCATGCTCCCCTTTTGGTTACACCTCACCCTAACTGGCAGCAAATGCACTCGCTTATTACAACTCTGGCTCAAGCTTTCTCTCTCTCCCCAAATTTTATTCACACACTTTTGGGCATGTATTTGCAGCTGTTAATAAAAACTATAACTAGATAATTGCAGTAACCCCCCCATATTAAGAATATCTGTTAGGTACTTGATATTTAGAGTCCTTGGTCAGGCAAAACTCTCAGTGACTTCCATGAGAATTTTACCAGAGCAGAGACTAAGCTAAACTGAAGTATAATGACTCCAAGACTCAACAGTGAGAAGAGGAACATACATGCTTAGGGGCTAGGAAACTTTAGTGACTGTTTAGACCCTCATAATTACGAAGGGGAGCATTTTCCTGGCTTAAATAAATAAATAATTTCTGCACCAGCATAAATAAATCACTGGGTGGTAGGAGTGAAATGACTTCCAAGGCAAAACCGCCTTTAAGCCTTGCCTTCACAACAAATAAAAAGTGCATGCTTAACCTGCTAGTCAGTTTAGTTAACCTGAGTTAGTGAGTTAACTCAGGCTAACTAATTTGAGGTCAAATACCAGTAAAAACAAGGCAGCTTGTAGTTTCTACATGAGGTAGGTGATCAAATTAAGAACTAATTTATTAAAATGATTGACTTCCTTGCCTTTGCTAGGAGTTTACATCAAGTTAGTTAACCTACGTACAGATTACAGAAAACACCGGTGCTAACTCCGGATTGCACCTTCCCATGGTAGTGTAGTCAAGGCCTCAAGACAGTTTGTTCACTCACTCTTCTAATCTTATTCCTGCTCAAGTCACTGCCAAAACTCCTGTTGTCCTTCAGAGGAGCAGGACTGGCCTCCAGATGGGGACAGCTGACACTTCATTTACAACATTTCCTAAAGCAAACAGCATGGAGCAATACTTTATGGTTGGCTGTATCTCCACCCCACCCCTTTCAAATGCAACTTGTCTTCTTGCACTGCAAACTCTTTGGGGCAGGGGCTATCTTTGTATGGGTCTTCTCAGAGGATAATATAATATAGTCCTGAACCTGACTGGAAAGTCTGAGCAGTTCAGAAATATAAATGCCAGAGGATAGCAATAATAACCAGTCACTACACACCACGGCAGCCCTGGGGTCTCTCTCTTGTTTGCAGACCTCCCCCTGGGATATTATACTTTATTAAAAATAAATAGTTACAAATTCAATTTTACAGCTGATGATGGAGGGAGGATGGAGGTGGTGGAAGGAACTTGTAGCAGAACAGCTGCCCTGGCAGGCTGGTTGTCTGTCCTTTGGGGGCTGCCCCCAGTCCTGCACACACCCAGGGCTCTGTCTTTTCTATAGATGCCTCTGGAGAGAGGCAGGAATAGCTTTAAAAAAAGGACCATGGAATGGGTACGTGGACTCAGCCTGCCTCTGGGGGTGATGGATGCCAAGAACCAGAGAAAGAGAAAGAGTGAGAGAGAGTAACAGGGTTCTTGTCTCCTGGTCTGGCATTTTAAATGGAAGAATATGGATTTTGGTTCTTGATTTGTTTTATATACAAAAGAAGTCATGTGCAACAAGCAATAAACATGCAAATAAACCCCACCCCGGATCCTTTCTGCCCTCCCTCAGTGAGCCTCAAACTCTTCTGTCCACGACAATTTGGTTGGCATTTATAACCTACATTCCCGCTGGCAACAATCTTGGCCCTTTTGGTGCCTATTAGCATTCCCCATGCTCACAAATGAACGGAAAGTCTGTCACTCCCTCAGCTGCAGAGACAAATGTTTTAGGTCCAAGTCTGTCTTCTCCTGTTTCCAGCCCTGCACACAGGTAGGGTTTGTGGAGGGCATACCCTCAACGATAGCTCTCTAGGTAAAGGTTTGCAACACACACACTGCTTTCCCACCTTCTTGCACAAAGCCTGTCCCAGGGTGGGTGGTACCCACTGGAGTGGTGAGCACATCAGAGCAGCTCTGTACCTGTATATGCTCAAGGGCTGAGAGGCAGTCAAAGGAGGCTTTCTGGGGACTTTTCCAACTAAGCACTGATGCAGAAGAGAGAAGGAGATGGTGGGTGAAAGATGTGGGATGGAAAGGCAGAAGGAGTTAGATGGCCGACTCTCTGCGGTATGAGATGGCGTCTAAGGGAATGGTAACCTGTAGCCGTTCCAGATCCAAATGGCTACCAAATTCCATCATCTGGATGACTCCTCCATCCTCCTTGGTGCTTCCTCCTAACCCTGCCCCCACTTCCACCTCATCATCATCCTCGTCTTCCTCTTGGCTGACAAGGGCCAACTCATTCTCATAGCAGAAGGCACTAGGAGGTGGGGGAGAAGGTAAGATGGTGATCTTGCTCTCCTGCAGCTCCCGGGCTGAGCAGCAAGGGGTACCGGCTACCTCATAGGTCTTGTGGAAGCGTGAATAGTCCACCTTATAGTGGTTTTTCTCCTCAAAAACCACAGGCTCAAAACGATGGCCCCAGAGGATCTCACTGGCCAGGTAGGAGCTGCGAGCCTGGGTGGTCATGGCTGTGGCCTCCACCATCCCCTCCAGGATGACAACAATCTCAAAGTCCTCTGACTCCAGCTCCTCCTTCCCAATTCCATAGAGTGGGCTCTCCTCATCAATCTCATGGACGATGATAATGGGGGACACCAAGAATATGCGGTCAAGGCCTACATCATAACCCACGTTGAGGTCCCGCTGGTCCAGTGGTAGGTACTCACCTTCCTCTGTCATGTAGGGCTTGATCAGCTGGGCTCGGACATGGGCCTCTACAATGTGGCTCCTCCGCAAGTTTCCCACTCGCCACATGAGGCACAGTTTGCCATCGCGCACAGAGATAACAGCATGGTGACTGAAAAGGAGGGTCTGGGCTCGTTTCTTGGGCCGTGCCATCTTGGCCATGATGGTGCCAATCATGAAAGAGTCGATGACACATCCCACAATGGATTGGATCACTACTGCCATGATGGCCATTGGGCACTCCTCAGTCACACAGCGAAAGCCGTACCCAATGGTGGTCTGTGTCTCCACTGAGAAAAGGAAGGCTCCTAAGAAGCCATTGACATGCATGATGCACGGCTTTAGACTGGTGGGGCCACCTCCCGCGCTAGGGGCATCCAGGTCCCCATGGAAGAAAGCAATGCACCAGAAGAGGAAGCCAAAGAATAGCCAGGAAACCAAGAAGGTCGCTGAGAAAATCATAAGCATGTAGCGCCAGCGTGTGTCTACACATGTGGTGAAGATGTCGGCCATGTAGCGCTGGGACTTGTTGCTCAAGTTGGCAAAATAGACGTTGCACTGGCCATTCTTCTTCACAAAGCGATTGCGG
>NW_005842400.1:1200677-1212282 GCF_000455745.1 Alligator sinensis | reverse complement strand
TGTCCGTTCATGCTGCTCAGGGCAGAGACCTTGTGTCCATCTTCTTCAGTGGAGACAATGCTGTACCTGTTAGAGAAAACAAACGGAGTCAGTGAAAAGGAAAAGAGACCTGGGCACTTAGAGGGTCAGTGGCTGCTTCAGGAGGAAGCTCGCACCTCTTGAGGCTTTACAGGCACTGACTCAGCACTGCTGTGAAGAAGCTGGAGTTGTGGCTTACTGAGCTCTTGCCAAGTGGCGCACTGAGGTAGCACACGCTGCCAGCATCCTGGGTCTCTGGAACTATCAGGATGCTGCTATGTGGGAGCTCAGCATATGGTACAGCTGGCAGGGCACCACTGTTAGGAAGTTAGCAATGCTGGGTTCCTCAGTTGCTACTACCATGACACTGCCCTGGGTCCCTGCTGCAACACTTGAAGAGATTTGCTCCAAGAAACCTCATCCTCCCTCAAAGTCAAGACAGGGAACAGACATGAGGAACCTTACAGCACTGAACTTGCAGCCAGTCTTAGCTCTCAGGGAGACACCCAAAGCCCTGAGTCCTGATTTACACTGTGAAGCAGCAGACTGAGATAGCTGGGAAGGCTAAAAGCCAGTGCCTAGGATCTTGCAGCATTTTGGCCTTGAATTACATAAAGCTGGAAGTTTCTATTTTCTGTTCTATTCTCCTTACTGATCTCATTGTGCATCTGTGACAATGTTTATACACTTCCTGAGTTCAGGACAATTCCGTTGCCACAGCAACAAGAGTGGCTCCCAGCATCCTGTATCCAGAGCCAAAGGTGTAATTTAGAGATCAACAGCCAAAATGCTGGCAGATTCCCTGCAAGAAACTCCCTCTCTCCAAGAGCTGCTTGCCCAGCCCTCGTACTCTCCTCCTCCTCAGAACATTCCAACTTCTTGCCTTCCCCCTGCCAGGAAGAAAGCTGCTCCTAAGAGGTCACACAAGGCTCTCTATGAAGTCAGTTATTCCCTGATGACATAATTACAGCAGACACTCTGACCAGTGACATAATTAAGATGACACACTTTCTGCAGGAAGAGAGTCCTGGAGGGGGATGCTCCTCACCTAATTTCCAACCCATTTTGTTCAAGGACCCTCTTTGCAGGGCAGTGACCTGTGCCCCCACAAGCCACAAGCCAAGGTTGGGACACTGCCTGAAGTTCTCCCACACAGACCTCTTGACCCTGTTTTTAATTGCTCTTGACCCTCTCCATGGGTTGAACATGGGGGTTCCTTCAGAGCTTCCTCACAATCATCTCCAAAATCATTCATCCTCCTCATTCTACTTGGAAAAGGGAATTTGAGGAACAGGTAAGGTTGGGATTTTATCTCCTGATGTTATGGGGTCTTGCAGTGCTTCAGAAACCTATTATTTATCTCCCCTCCTGCTGGGACCACTGACTCAGCACTGCACCTTCCTTTCATCTGCTTCCTCCTCCCTCCCAGCTGCTGACCCTGCTGAGAACTGGCAGTTCCTCACATACAGGTGGTACATGCCTGATACATTGGGTGGCAGCAGCAGAACTCAGAGTCTTGGATCCTAAACTCAGAATAGAAAAGTGGATCAGGAATGTCCTGCCAGCTGGTGACACTGCAAGGCAGGGTTTTTGAGGGTCATGGAGACACACAAAGCAGAGTTAGGTAGAAGGGGATGGGCCAGAATCCCAGTGGCAATGACAGCCCTTAATAAGGGGTCACTCACCTGTTAACTTGGATGCTGCCCATGGCTTTTTTTATCATCGGGGTACCTCAGCTCACTGGGGGTAGTGGGAGTTGTACACGTGTGGCGTCTCACACAGAGGAGCTCACACGGGAACAGGTGGCTCTGGGGTTCACCCCTGCTGGGCTCTGGCACCCCCCATACCTGAGACAACTTCTGGGCATGCACACTAGAAGCAAACAGAAGAAAGAAACACAAAGGAAAATCCTGTCAGTGCAACAACCAAGGGGACAGGTCCCAGGCCAGGAGAAGGGAGTATGGAAATCCCAGCTCTTTGTGGCCACTGCAGAAGGGGACCTCACCGTCTTGGTGTGTTGCCAAGCACTGGCCCAGATACACACTAGGTATAAAGGGAACAAGGGTACACATACAGTAGAGCAGTTCTCAACCTCCACCATCCTTGCAACTGTACCCCAGACTCCCACTATATTTAGCTATAGAGGAAGGGGCAGGTGGGGTCAGAAAGCCCGGTGGGAGGACCCACCATTTAGTACATTTGTAAGGCACCTAGCATTAGGCACGAAAATAACATAAAAGCTTACATTGAGACTAGAGATCAGCCAGTCTAAATACATCACAAACAAGGGCTAAAGGAGCTTGGGCAGACACAGTATCCTTCAGGAAAACCACCCAGCCAACCCAAAGAAAGAACACTCTCCAGTGACCACAGAACTCCTAAATCCTGCCCCCCGATCCTGCCGCACAACAGGGAAGAAAAGTGGTGAATAGATACAAAAAAAGAAAAGTGACAAAAAGGAAGGGCCCAGAAAGAACCAGGGAGAAGCCTGCTGGAATAAACAGACCTTGCAACATGCCACCAGATCTGCCAAGGAGGGATTCTGCCGGACAACCTGCAGAAGAGGTTTCAATGGACTGAGAAAGTTATGCCCCTGACCTGGTCTTGAGTGAACCGGAGGACCAAGGAACTGTAGGATCAAGAGCCTACTTGCCCTGGCTGACCGGAGCGGCTGAGAAAGGACATGCAGGAAGGGGTGATGACTCATAGATTATGAAGGGCTTTGTATACCAATACTAATCCTAAACTGTATTCTTTGGATTACAGGCAGCCAATGCAAATTGCCGAGTGCAGGCACAATGAACTGATTCCCTCATTCCCAGCCTAAGGAGCAAGTGAACAACTGTTGCAGCCCCCAGGTCAAATACAAGAAAACCCCAATTAAGAGCACCTTAAAGTGCTCTTAGAGTTGGATGTGCCAATGGCACAGTGGAGGACGTGGGAGATGATGTGTCAAGGTCGACATCTGAGAGAAATAGTTGCATTCTCTCAGATAAGCTGGGGTAACAGCCAGATGTGTTCCTCATTGCAAAATGGCGCTCCAGGCTGCCAAGGTTGAGTTCATGTTCTCGCTAAATTATGGTGGTCATGTTACCAGATTAGCGCACACAAAAAAACAACAAGCGGGGTCTTCAAAATGCCACCTCCTACTGACAAACCTCACCTGTCTCTTGCCTCTACTTCCTGCCTAACACATGCTCTAAAACATAGCATGCAAATATGTGTGAATTACATTTGTGATTCAGTGATATTTGTGATTGTGAAACATACCATGCAGATATTTGTGAATTATAGAGAAAATGTGTCTGCTTTTCGTCATTGTAAAATGGCAGTTATGTTAAGCACAAGAGGTTGCTCATAAAGCTGGGCTGTTCGGAACAAGGAATGCGGATAAATGTCCTGCTTATAAGAAGGGGGAGGTAGCATAATAGAGTCATAGCAAATGAGGGTTGAAAAGGACCTGAGGAGATCATCTAGTTCAACCCCCTGCTCAGAGCAGGACTAGCCCCAACTATATCATCCCAGCCAAGGCTTTGTCTAGCCAGGTCTTAAAAACCTTCAAGGATAAGATTTCACAACCTCTCTGGGTAACCTATTCCAGTGCTTTACCAGTTGCTTTTGTGAGGTTCATTTAACCCTGAAGGTTAGTATACATGAAAGATAAGTAAGGCAATATTAATCATATGGAAATGGATTGTTCCTGGAATAAGGAACCATTACATTGTTTCCAGAAATTACTTAAAAAGCAAACATAGTTAGAAGATGATTGGATAAGGTTTATCCCACAAATACAGGCGGATCCAGGATTCTTTAATGGTAAAGACAAGATATTGCCTATAATTCCTCTTAGTTCCCTTGAGAACAACCACACCCAATCTCATTGGAGACAGCAGTTTCTCCACCCTTCCCTGGTGGCCAAATTGCTACTGAAAAAGATCTAAAAAAGTAGGCAAGGCCTTACAGGTAAAAATGTAATTATGCAGCTGCTTATGTTGCAGCAGACCTATGGCTGGTAACCTAAGACCAAGGAAACAAAAGAGAAAGGCTAAGGGATGCACAGGAATGATTTCCCCTCTTGTCCCTTGATGTGGTCTCTCCGGAACAGGCTGACACATACAGGCATGAGGGAAGCTTGGACTTATGTCTTATGTTGCACCTGTTATTTGGCAAGTCAGAAAGCATGAGAGATTCAAAGTTAAGGCTAGTGCAGCTAGTAGCCCCCTTCTTAAGAGAGCAGAGCTGCTGCCAGAGCCCGATCACAACACTTTCCCTTTCTACCAGGGGGCAAAAACAGGAAGGAAGCCATTCACAATAGCGGCAGAAAGAAAGGGACAGGACAGTGCCTCAGCTCACATCTGGGTTTTTAACAGTTTTATAATTAAACATTTTCACAAAGCTGATTGAAGAGGCCCCTCTCTTTCCTGGCTCCATGCGTGGAGAAAGGAACCTTTTCCATCTAAGGGGCCAGACTGTGGTTAACTAAGTTGGAGGGAAGAAGCAGGAGGTCATGAATAACCTTGTACCAAAGCACCCAGGATTCTTGTTCCTTACATCTTTTGAGCCATCAAGGAGGGGACACAGAAAACAAGTGAGATGTGAAGAGCACTGTGTCTCAACCATGACCTGCACTGGCCAGCCCTACCCAGTAAGGAGTATAGACAGATCCTGTTAAAAAAATAACACAGCCCTTTCTGGTGTGCTTCTTCCCAGCTCTTATAAATGAAATCTGTCAAGTCAACACCTGCAGGGACTCCTGATGGTACACAGCTTCTGTGCAAAGCCTTCCCAGTGGAAACTGTGTCTGGTAGCCCAAAGCCAAAAAGCACTCAGACACAGGCTGTCTGGGGAGGACATGGCAAACTTACTGGTTGTCCATGTCTCTAGGACTGCACCTTTGAAGCAGAGCACCAGAGGCTAATACTGCATTAGTACACAAAATTCATATTTAATGACAATAAAAGAACTTCTTTGAAGGGGTAATGGTTGTGTATTGGAAAACAAGCAACGTTTCAGCAAATGAAAGCAAGTTTTAAGTGCTGGTTCAAGGATGGGAGCAGTTGCTTTAGTCTATCCAGTCATTGTTGGGGAGCCACCTAACTGCTGTTTCATAGATCATCTTCCTTGTTCACTTCTGAAATTTTGTCAATGGATTTAAGGAGATCAGCAACAAGATGCAGCAGTTCTGCTCCAGAGACCAGCTGCTTGATTGATAGGTTGGCACCAACAATAATCCTGCGGAGATTCTGCAGGGCAACTTTTATGTTTTGTTTCACAGCCCCCAGGTCAGCAGACTGGTCCGCTCTCAGGTTTTCATTCTCCACCTTGCAAAACTCCAGCTCACTTTGGAGAAAGGACATTTCCTGCCTCAGCTTTCCAGCATTACTTTCTGCCCTCAAAGCCCGTTGCGTCATCAACTGAAGGTTATGTTCTGCCTGATGTAGTATGGATTCCAATCCCCGAGCCTCTTTATCTTCCTTGATTGCAGTAGCTCTCAGTCTCCTCTCCAGGCTTTTCACCATATGTGTCTGACTTTCTGAGAAATTCTGGATACTTTTGATCTTTCTTCTGAGCATGGAATTTTCCTCTTGGAGTTCTTGGTAGCTCAGCTGCAGAGACGGATATTCCCTGTCTCCTATGGATTCTTCATGAAGAGCACAGTTTTCAGGTGCCTTTTCATGAGCTGTGTATGCAATACAAGGGTCACTGGCATGGGCCCATGGAACAAATACCTCATTTCCTGATGTTCTGGATGTGTTTTGATGCAAAGAATCATATGGGCTACACGCTGCCCCACTGGTAACCCTGGGCATATGGCCTTTTTCACGCCCAGGGCAATAGTAGCTCCTGCCCCAGTTCTCCTCCTCCTCATCTGCTAAGTGGTCAGCCACCACTGGGTCTTTGTAAAATGGTTCTTGAAGGTCCAAGGACTCCTCTTCAAAGTCTAGGCAGTGTCTGGCCAGTCTCCTCATGTACATTCCACTTTTCCCTTCCTCATCTTTTGCCACATAGCAATTCTTGGCTTTTTCAAACCCCTTTAAGGAAAATGGAGTGGGTTCATCTGTATCTTCCATGTGATCATCACTCAAGCTACTGTGGCTCTTGCCCTGGCCTGGAGGAGGTGTGGGGTGACGGATGTAACTGGATAAGGATTCTTCGCCATCCTCCTCATCCAGGTCTGGGGACTGTGGACAGTCTCTCTCCGTCGTCTCTGAGGTGAGAAGTGGTCGTGGCATTTTTGAGGTGCTGCTGGCACTGGTTCCCAAATTAGCTCCAGCATAGGTCACATCCTGTCTGTGACAAGCTTGCTGACCCTGCCCACTGTTGCACCAGTCTCTGAAATAACCTGTTTGGCCTCAGCACTCTTCAGTGTGTGATGGTGGTTTACAGAAAAATCTGTACTTTAATCACCTGCATGTATATATGCATGTCTGCATCCTTAAAAATGGAGGCAGAAATTACCTGGGTCTATGATGTCATTGGATGACTACATTTCGTGCTGTGACTTCATAGCCAGGGAAGAGAGAAATGGCCAGAATAACATTTTTCACCCAATGAGCCTGAAGCATCCAAACAACTTGTGTCAAACTGGAAAGGGATCTTGGAGTCATTATTGACTCCAAGATGAACATGAGCCTCCAATGCCAGACCGCAGCCAGCAAGGCCAGCCATACCTTGTCATGCATCCAAAGGTGCATCTCAAGCCAGTCCAGAGGGGTGATACTCCCCCTCAATGCGACTTTGGTCAGGCCACAGTTGGAGTACTGCATCCAGTACTGGGCGCTTCAAAAGGGATATGGCCAGCCTGGAGAGGGTTCAGTGGAGGGCCACCCACTTGGTGAGAGGGCAGCAGGACAGGCCCTATGAGGGGAGACTGAGGGACCTGAACCTGTTCAGCCTTAGCAAAAGGAGGCTGAGGGGGGGACCTGGTGGCTGCCTACAAACTCATCAGGGGAGATCAACAGCAAATAGGTAGAGCCCTTTTCTCCCCAGCACCACCTGGGGTGACGAGGAACAATGGTAATAAACTGATGGAGAATAGGTTTAGGTTAGAGATTAGAAGGCAATATTTTACAGTTAGGGTGGCCAAAATCTGGAACCAACTTCCCAGGGAAGTGGTCCTCGCCCCTACCTTGGGCAAATTCAAGAGGAGGTTGGATGATCACCTGTCTGGGGTCTTGTGGCAGGGGGTCAGGCTAGATGATCTGTTCAGGTCCCTCCTGACCCTAGCTGCTATGAAACTATGAAACTATGAAACCTACAACAGGTCAAGTCCCCTCTGGTTTCCCAAGCTCACCCCGGGCTTCAATGTCAGTTTCAGCACTAATGTTAAAGTTCGTTAATAGTCTTGATATCCAAATGTATGCATATGAAGCACACTGAAGACTTCTGCTTGATTGACTAACTAGGCTTATTAAAAGCTTAACCAGGCTGGTCTCGGGGCTGCATGCTTCACAGAAGGAGAGTTCATGACCCAGGAGCAGTCATGGGAGAAGGAGACTTGGAGTAAAGAGAGATGGGCCAACAGATGTCACAGCACAGAGACCAAGGCAAGGCAGGATTTAAAGTAGAAGACTCCAGGCAGAGGGGTCATGACCAGTGAACAGTTGGCAGAACCAAGGGTGGCCAGGCCAGAAGGATTTCATGGCAGGAAGATAAAGGGCTCAGAGTCTGGGTTTAGGGGTAGTAGCACTTAAACTGCTGAGTTTGGCATGTTCATGGAATAAAGGGAGAGGAACATGGCACGAGAAGATTAGGGGCAAGGAGAGAATTTGATTTTGGTTTTAATTAAACATGTGCCCTATCAAAATATGGTGATTTTAAACCTTCAGTTATAGGAAAGGTAACCTCAAGGAAATTGCAAATGACTCATCAGAAACTTCACAGGCAATGGGGCGTCAGAGTTTTGCTCTCAGGATTACGAGAATGTCATCGGAAACCCCCTCTGTGCATTCCCTGTTACCTGTCTCCATGGCTGAAACACTGGAAATGTCATTGCCCAAAGATGGAATTCACTATCCTACTGGGATAAAGAGGAAGCAGAGGGAAATCGTGGGTCCCTTACTGAAATCATGGGTCCCTTACTGAATGGAGGAGGCAATCCAGTGATGGATGATGCAGAAAAGGCTGATGTACTCAATACCATTTTTACCTCGGTCTCCAAAGGCAAGGTCAGCTCCCAGACTGCTGCACCTGGCAGCACAGTTTGGGGAGAAAGTGAGCAGCCAACAGTGGTGAAAGAACAGGTTAGGGACTATTTAGAAAAGCTTGATGTTTATAAATCCATGGGGCTAGATGGGATGTACCCAAGGGTGCAGAGGGAATTAGCCAATGTGATTACAGAGCCAATGGCCATTGTCTTTGAAAACTTGTGGTGATCAGGAGAGGTCCTGGATGATTAGAAAAGGGCAAATATAGTGCCCATCTTTAAGAAAGGGAAGAAGGAGGATCCAAGGAACTGCAGACCAGTCAGCCTCACCTCATTCCCTGGAAAAATCATGAAGCAGGTCTTCAAGGAATCCATTTCTAAGCACCTGGAGGACAAAAAGGAGATTTTGAATAGTCATGCCTGACCAACCTGATTGCCTTCTATGATGAGATGATTGGCTCTGTGGATGCAGGGAGAGCAGTGGATGTGATATACCTTGACTTTAGCAAAGCCTTTGATACCATCTCCCACAACATTCTTGCAAGCAAGCTAAGGAAGGATGCACTGGATGAATGGACTGTATGGTGGATAGAAAACGGCTGGATCATTGGGCTCAAAGGGTAGTAATCAATGGCTCAATCTCTATTTGGCAGCCAGTATCAAGTGGAGTGCCCCAGGGGGTTGGTCCTGGGGCTTGTTTTGTTCAATAGCTTCATCAATGACCTGGAAGATGGGATAGAGTGCACCCTCAGCAACTTTGCAGATGACACCAAGCTGGGGAAAGTACTAGATACACTGGCGGGTAGAGCTAGGATTCAGAGAGACCTTGACAAGTTGGAGGAGTGGACCAAAATAAATCTAATGAGGTTCAATAAGGACAAATGCAAAGTCCTGCACTAAAGACGGAACAATCCCATGCACCACTACAGGCTGGGGACAAACTGGCTAAGCAGCAACTCTGCAGAAAAGCACCTGGGGTTTATAGTGGACAATAAGCTGAATATGAGCCAACAGTGTGCTGTTGACGCCAAGAAGGCTAACGGCATACTGGGCTGCATTGGTAGGAGCATTGCCAGGAGATTGAGGAAAGTGATTATTTCCCTCTATTCAGCACTAGTGAGGCCACATCTGGAGTATTGTGTCTAGTTTTGGGCCCCCCACTACAAAAAGGATGTGGACAAATTGGAGAGAGTCCAACAGATGGCAACAAAAATGGTGAGGGGGCTGTGGGATATGACTTATAAGGAAACACTGAGGGAACTGGGCTTGTTTAGTCTAGAGAAGAGAAAACCGAGGGGGGACTTAATAGCCGCCTTCAACTACCTGAAGGAGGGTTTGAAAGAGGATGGAGCTAGACTGTTCTCAGTGGTGGCAGATGTCAGAACAAGGAGCAACAGTCAAGCTGCAGCAAGGGAAGTTTAGGTTAGATATTAGGAAAAACTTTCTCACTAGGAGGGTAGTAAAGCACTGGAACAGGTTACCCAGAGAGGCTGTGGAATCTCCATCTTTGATGGTTTTTAAGACCCAGTTCAACAAAGCCTTGGCTGCAATGATCTAGTTGGGTCTGGTCCTGATTTAAGCAGGGGGTTGGACAATATAGCCTCCTGAGGCCCCTTCCAACCCTAATTTCCTATGATTCTAGAACTGATCTAAATACAGTTGTGGTGATGCTTCCTCTAAGGGAGAAGAGAAAGGGGCTCAGACTCCACAGGAGAACCAAGGAAAGACCAAGGTGAAAGGCTCTGGAACAGCCTCCCCGACGGCCAGGGCCAAGCCCGGAGCAGTGGTGCGGCAGAGTCTGATTCAGTGCCCTCCTGATTGGCAAAGGGAAGCATTAGTAATGCTCAGAGCCAGAAAACCTAGAGTTACACCAATCAGGAGACAAACTAAAATAAACCTATATGCCATTTTCACCCTGACAGGCTTCCACAAATCTCTCTTATAGTCTGAAAGAGATGGGAACATGCAAGGAGAACAGCTAAGGGGTGGGGTCAGTCATCACACTGTGTCCAATTTGCTCGTAAACTAATGTGGCTTCAAAGTATGTCATACCCCAAGCCCTATTGCGGCCACTGCAGAGATCTCTTATAGACTGATTTCCACTGCAAAACCCCACCTGAGCCAAGCCACTTCCATCGTAATTCCCTAGGCCTTAGCAGATGTATTATTTATTTGTATTCCAGTTGTATTTATGGGTTTCAAAGGATTTCAGGGCTGCATTGTACTGGACACTGAACAAACATGTATTGAAAGTCCCTGGCAGTTCAGAGGGAGAAGGCAAAAAAAGGGTAAAAGGGGAAACAATAGCACAGAGAAATAAAGTGACTTGCCCAGTGTTATCCAACTGGTCCGTGCCACAGCTCTGAACAGGACCCAGGTCTCCTGACTCCTAGGTCTGTGCCTTTTCCATCGAACCAAACTTCCTCTACATGTATGAAATCTCCCAACACACTCTTGTACTTCCTTCTTCACCATCACCAAAGTGTGGGTATGAGCAACCTATTGTGGACAATCACACCCAGCACAGATGCAAGTAAACTGGAAAGGAAAGGTCGGAACAGTTCCATAGGGAAATCATACTGTGTGTTTCATTACTAGTGCTTTATCAACAGTCAGAAGCACTGAACAACACAGTTATCCCTGGTTTGGAGGCTTAGTAGCCAGCTGACAGTGTATCTATCGCACAACAGTGAAGAAGAAGAGATGCTGGTTGAGGACACAGAAATAAACTCCTCGCTCATATGAAAAGTGGCAAGGATTTTTACTGCTCCTGCACAGGGGACAGGACCTCCTTTTCAAGGTCCCATGTAAAACTCCCCCGCACAGTATATTTACCACAGAAGGCTGCCAGCAGGGGTTCAGAGCAGTGGCTGGGAAAGAATTGAGGTGACTCATACCTGATGCTCATGAGTGAGATGGAGGCCCACGCTCTCCTAGGCCCACATACATCTCTGCTAATGGAAGCTCATACCAAGCCTCTGAGGTTGACCACAGTCCAAAACCCTATGTTGGACATCACTTTTTTAGCGAATCCTTGTTGAACTGTGTATGGACCCCCAGCCCCTAAAAGCAAGAGCCTCGACCACATGAGCTGCTGAAATAAGCCCAACTACAGCTAACCCACTGACCTTTTTGGGGGGTAGGGACATGCAGTGGGGGGGGGCACATCAATAAAAACCTTATGCAGTGTGGGGCGGGGGCGGGTATCTCACTCTCCTATTACTAAAGCCATCCTTTCCATCCATAATTTCCTTCATAATCTGAATCCATAGTTTCATAGATTCATAGATGTTAGGGTCGGAAGGGACCTCAATAGATCATCGAGTCCGACCCCCTGCATATGCAGGAAAGAATGCTGGGTCTAGATGACCCCAGCTAGATACTCATCTAACCTCCTCTTGAAGACCCCCAGGGTAGGGGAGAGCACCACCTCCCTTGGGA
>NW_005842400.1:1185430-1200556 GCF_000455745.1 Alligator sinensis | reverse complement strand
GAGTGCTGGGTCTAGATGACCCCATCTAGGTGCTTATCTAACCTCCTCTTGAAGACCCCCAGGGTAGGGGAGAGCACCACCTCCCTTGGGAGCCCGTTCCAGACCTTGGCCACTCTAACTGTGAAGAAGTTCTTCCTAATGTCCAGTCTAATCCCTTCATCCCCTCCAACCCCACAACTCATTTTCTCCCTCCTGGACCTTATGTTTGGTAGTACCAATAACACTATAATGAATGAATCTGTGGCTCACCAAGGCCCTCCTGGTTGTTATAACACCACCTCTTAGCTGCATCTGGGTGAGCAAACTTCATACCCATAATTCACCACCATCATCCCTTAGTGCTTCCCTCACCAGAGGGCAATAACACTACAGCAATAGTAGTAGCATTAATGTACACAGTTAGGTCAATCCCATCTGTGCCCCATACAACACCGTCCTTCTACCTCTCCTGCTGCAGTGGGAGCTGTACTGGTGGTGAACTCTGGGGATGACGTTCACTCACATAGAAAAGCCTGGGGGCTATTGGACCATCCCGGAAATGGTAGGGCTGGAACTTCAGAACTACATATAAAACTCAAAGCCATCCTCCCTCTAATGCCCCAGGCTCCTGGTATGTGCCCATGCATGTATAGACTACAGCAGGCTGTAATGGTGATAACTGATTTGTATTACAGTGACATCCAGAGGCTCCAAACAGGATGAGGGCTCCCCTGTGCCAGGTGCTGTACAAACACATATGAAGACACAGCCTTGGTGCCAAAGAGCTCACAGCCTAAGAAGGAAAGTGACATATGGAAGGTGAGGGGAAGAAGCTGTAATCAACTATATACCATTTTTATATACACACTTATGCCTTTTCCTTCAATAAGTATAAATAGATCAAGTGAGTGCCAGCAATCCCCATCTGCCCCACAAGACTTAGTCACTGACCGATTTCTTCAGGCATTCCATTCTGTAGCACCCAGATAAGGGTTTTATTGATGTGCCTTTGCCTGGTTTATATTTTGGGACAGGTTGAAGTTTGGGGGGGGGGGGGGAGGGGGGGGGCTTTTTTTTGGGGGGGGTGGGGGGGGGGGGGGGGCGGGGGGGACTTTTTTTTTCTCTGAAGCCCTGGAGCTGGGGCTGGGTAAGATGAACACAAAACAAAATGATTTGAAGTTAAACCATTTCAGTGTGTGTGACTCAGAGCTATTCATAGCTCCCTGAAGCCAGCTGCAGCAACAGAACCAGAAGGATTCTGCCCGTATTATTATTCCAATTACCATCTGAATTAAAAGTTTGAGCAGTGATCAGCCCACATACTGAAGGGAGGGGGAAGGAGAGAGAGAGGGAGCAAGAGAGAGCAAAAGAGAGAAAGAAAACAGATTAAAATGGGATGTACACAAAGGTCCCCTGGATGACAAAGTCAGAGGGGAAGATGCACGATGATGCAGGCATCTCAGCCACCTCTGGCTTCTGCCGGCTCCCACGCCTCCCCTCCCCAACACACGCAGCCCCTGTCAACTGATGTGCCTTTTGCATGGGTCACGCAAAGATCACTGCAAGGGAACTGTATGCATCCCCCAGAACTCCCTTCATCTCTGCTCTGAGAGGAGAGGGACTATGCAGGAGAGCATAGGGGCTGAGGGAGGGCCTGAGACAGGTATTAAAGCTGGTATTAGCATTTTTAAGTTCTTCAGAAATGGAAAGAGAGAGAGAAAAGGGAAAGAGAAAAGGGAGTACAGCTGGGAAGGACAGAGATTGACAATGTTTGGATGACAGAGATAGGGAAAAGACGTGATTTCTGTTCTCTCATTCAGAGCCAGAAGCAGTTTTCAGAGGGGTCACTGGGAGATTTTCCACTGGCATTGCTAGACAGTGGACCAGGTCCCCAGTGCACAGTGCTCATGTCATTAATGAGTTCCACCTAGGAGCATCCTGAAGATGGCAACAAGGGACAAACTGCCCAAGGACATCACCCAGGCCATCAGTCAGGTCCAGAAGATGGGCAGGAAAAATCATGATAGCTTTAAAAATACCTTTAGGATCCTCCGTATTTGCTGACTGGTTTCTGAGCTCTTAGGAGACACTCAAATCACTATGTCAAGCTTTTTGCCACAACCATGGTCACTAGAAACCTGAGTCTGTCACCTGATCACTTGACTCCAGGAGCTGGGACTTAATTGCAAGACTCATAATAAAAACTGCTACCCTACCCTCCCAACCTGGCTCAGACGGAGACAACTAACTGCTGCTCAGTGGTACCATCAGATCCACAGAAGTCCCTGCAAGCAAGAGAAGGTTTTGGCCCAATGTATGGTACCTTGGTTTGATTACTGCTTCACCCATAAAACAGAATTCAGGTTTTGGTGGTGGAAAATGTGACTGAGACCTTTTAAGAAGGTGGTGTGGCCTAAACCAATTCCTTTATTTCATTCTTCCCCACCCTCTATCCTTAAAGCAGAATAAAAATGGAATGTCGTGCTGTTCAAGAGAACTGTAACACACACCAACTCTGCTCCACACATAAAGGAGTACAGAAGAGACTGGTCACCTGTATCACAGTAGAGCCCAGAGGCACTGGTTTCTTGGTGCCAGGTGCTCTGCAGACATGTACCAGAGACTATAAATGGAATAGAAGACTCAATTGTAATAGGGACATCAGGCTGATAAAGAATATGAAGAAGTAGAACCACCTCAGGAGTAAATCAGAAGAAATCCATCAGCTTCAATTAAGCTCTGCCTGTTTACATCAAGTGAAGGACTTGACTCTATCCTTAATATATCCAGAAGCTTTAAGCAGGCTGGTCTCTGCTTGACTCTAGAAATCCCTATTTCTGTAGACCTAGCCTCTTGAAACTTAACTCATTCATTGTGGCCCACTACATTGAAATTCCCATGGTGACCTTTCCATAAAAACCTGTTACCAGGTGACCCTTTCTTTGCATCTTCAGAGCGGTTATGTCAAGTACAAGGCTCCAGTTTGAAGTAACAAAGGTCATCTAAGGTAATCATGTCTAGTCAATGTAATTTTGGAGGGTATGCAAGTGCCTACTGTCTTTTCTGTTGAGTTGTGCAGCTGTGTGTTTAAGCACACTTGCAGTTATATGTAGCTGTACAGATGCATTTGGGCTCTGTCGGGGCTCAGGAGATTGCCATTTCACTGTGCCCCTCACCTGCTGGCTGACCTTCAGCCAATCACTTTATTCCCCTGTTTCTCCACCATTCTTTTTCCATCCTGTCAGCACAATCTGAAAACCCTTTGGGGTAGGGGCTGTCTCTCCCTTAGTGTGAACTGCACCAGGACCTGCCACAACATAGCCCTGGTAACAGATCATTCAAAATTATAAATAATGTTTTTGGGTTATTAACTAACTATTGCACTTTTAGACCTCTGCTGCAGTCTGAGAGAGGAGGCTTTCTCTCCAGGCTGTCTGCTATTATACTAGGGTGTATTAGATATCAGCCTAGTATGACAGGATCTACTGGCAAAAAGGAGTGTAAGGAAAGCAGGCTCCCCCAATGCATGGCCAGCTGCACTTCCATTTAGAAACAGGTACTAGCATCATTGTGGAACTTGTGAGATGAATATAACCTCTCCCGCACACTGTAGTGCTTGCAACTGGGAAACAGGAAAGTTACTTCAGTCAATTTTCAGCATGCATGAAACAAAAAATCAGAAGCAGTGTCACTAGGAGGCTGCAAAACCACACATTTCTGAAGAAAGGATCCATGATTCGAAACCACTGGACCCCTAGTGACCACGGGTTGCTTAGTTTAATTAAGCAAATACAACCCAATAGTGTCACAACACAGAAGAGCTGCAGTTTGCTGAAGACAAAACACATCAGTCATACCCTTTAACGTAACATAAAGCATGTGCCCTAGCTGAGGGGATGTGGCAGCTATCATTGTGTCCTTCTCCCCTTACTGATCCACCCTGAACATGCAGCTGCCTGTGGGGTTGAATGCAGCAGACACACAGGTTGAGTGCAACCAGCCCTACAGAGCAAAGGCATCATTAAGATCTCTGTGACAGAGAGTCCAGGCATGCTCAGGCACAGCATCATTAATACTGTAAGTGCTCCACTGTTATAAAAAGCACAGAGCCACAATGTTTGCACACATTCTTCTTGTACACCTATGATTTACCCACTGTGTTCTGGGTTATTATCATCTCTCCTGTGATTCTGGACCACATTCATATTTCCTGCATGCTTATTGCCTGCCTACCTACATCTGCCAAAAGGCTCACCTGCTACTACTTCTGTGTTAGGCATAATGCTTGAGGGGACTGCTATGTTTGCAGGGAAAAAGATACATGTTGGGGCTCCACAAGCCTTTTGGGAGGATGCCAGGAGGTCACAGGGACATAGGATCTCCTAGGCCATCAAGTCTCCAGCAATTAAAGGTAGCAGCATGCTCTCATCCTGTTCATGATCTTACTAAGCTCTGAAAACATGTCAGAAAACACTGTCCTGTCATAAAAGACACCATCCAACCTCACAAAAACCACATCCTTGCACTGGTGCTCACATGATAAGTTCATGACAGGGCAATTTTTCCTCTGACGTTGGAGACACTTTTGAAGCCTCTGTCTCTGTAATATTCTCCTTTACTCCAGCTGGGATGATCAAAGGGGCACCAGAAATACCGGTGTCTGTTGGATGAAGGAAAAAGGGGAAAGGACCCAGAGGGCTTGATCAACTGTCAAAGCGAGGGTTGTGGCAGTTTGTAACATAACCAAATTCAGAACTGCTTGGTCATTGCCAAACGCAGTTTCAGAAGTGGCCTCTCTATGTCATTATTTGTGGAAAAGGATCAACACCAAAAAGAAAAGCATTTGATTAGGTGAACTTGAGTTCATGAAAGCTTATGCTCTCTATAGATCTTATCTAGTTAGTCTATAAGGTGCATCTACTCTGCCTTCAAACAAAACTCCTGCCACTGATCTCATCTGCGTGTGTGTGCACACACACACATGTATGTGGAGGGTCAGGGACATAAAAACATAAGAATTGACATTTATTGGGTTAGGCCATCTAGCCCTGCATCCTGTCACACAGAGTGTGGGACAGTGAACAGGGTACGACCAGGACTTTTTCCACTGCTCCTCTTTTACTTTCAGCCTCCATAATTTAAGGTCCAGGTCTAGGAAGTTCTAATTCAGAGGTTGTATCCCTAACTCCTGTGCTCAATAGCTACTGATCCCCCTTTCCTCCAAGAATTTGTCTAATCCCTTTTTGTAATGACACTTGCAATGGCCCTGAGAAGGAATGGGAGAAAGTGTGGAAGAGCTAAGCAGGGAAAAGAGAAAGAAAAAAAAAAGAAAGACAGAGGGGTGGACTGGGCTGTCAGATTCCACACAGGGGGCATGAGAGAATGCAGAGAGAGATGAGATATCTGCATAACTTCCCTCCTGCATCCATCTGACCTTTCCAGCATCAGAGCTGAGCAAACATCACAACATCCATGGGATTGTACATGAGGAGCCTGGCTACCTGTCGCCTCTGTACTGCCTCCCATTTTCAGTGGGAATTTCATACAGAGGAGGAAGAGAAGTTGTCTTCTTCATGCCTCCACAGAGCTACTGTGTCTCTTGAGATGTTTCAGGAGAAATGCTGCCACAGAATTAAAGTGGAAGTCCAGATTCACATCAGCAAGTCCTCACCTGGTGTCAGCTGCTAGTGCAGAGCTGCCCTGTTCTGCAGGCATGGAGAATGTGCTTTCTAAACACTGGGACTGTTCAGCTTGTGTGCCGGAGTCACTGCCCCTCTGCCTTTTGCTGCCCTTCTCCCTTCTTTCAGCCCTCTTGGAACTGACAATGATGACGATGCCTTTTCAAATTAGTGTTATTCCAAACTACAGACTATATTGCAGTAATCCCTGGCAGCTCCAGTTAGGGTCAGGGTATTGCCACACTAGGTACTATATAACCACAACATGCATACACCATCTACTCCAGGGACCCTGCAGCCCTATAAGTTTCTCATCAGATTAAGTTATTTTGTCAAATCCAAAACATGTTGTAGAGACAAGCTGATGCCAAAAAGATTTTCCGCAGGAAGATAGGATGGTTTCTGAAGTGCAGGCCTGTTTGGTCATTTCTGATGAGGCAGAGGGGGGAGATTTAACTCCATAAGAAGCAATGGCAAACTCCCATTTGAGTTCAGTGTGGTCAGGATTTCACCCATAGAGCTAAGGCCAGAAATAACTGCAGTGATCATCTCTGACCCTAGAATTTCAGCCAGTGACAGGACCAATAACTTATAGTTGAACTAAAGCATATCTGTTGATTTGAAGTGGTGGAGAAGCCCTTATATGCCTGGTAAGATATTTCACTAGTTAATTACAGTCTCTGGTTAAAAAAATGTGTCTTGCTTCTGTTTTGAATTTGTCTAGCTCTAACACCCAGCTGTTGGATTTGCTGTGTTTGTGTGTGCTAGGTTAAAAAGCCCTCCAACACTGATAAGCATGCACAAGCCATGCTTTCAGATGATACTAACTCAACCTGCTGTCAGACAATTTTGCAGTGCTGTGAAGGATGGCAAGATTGATTCAATCAACTTTTACCATTCACAGAAAATCAGTGTTAGTAGGAGGCTGGGATGCTACATATTTATGAATAAGGGATTGATTGTCAGGACACAAGTAGTCAACTATTGATCACAAGCTGCTCTGTTCAATTAAACCTGCGCAACTAAATCATGTCACAACACCAAAAAGTTGAAACGAGCTGAATGCCAATGATTATTAACTAATCTAGACCACATATGCAGTCTAGCCCCTGAGCATAGGATTCACAGTCAGGTATCAATTACAGCTTCCTTCTTCTTTTTCCTAGTAGTTTCCACATACCACCACTGAACTATAGCTGTCTGATGTGGTATGCAACAAGCACTCTGTACCTGTAACCCTGTTCAACAGAGCCATAGATGGAAAGCAAGAAATCATTTCTCCAAGTGAAGCTGTAGGGGTCTGGAGGGGGAAATTTGTAGTAGTTTAACAAAATAGTTAGCTGGCTTGAGAGTGGATCTGCACAGGGTGCATAGCAGGAGGGAGCTCCCAGGATGGGATACTGTAGGAGCTGTGGGCTAAAACTAAGGATCCTGGACAGGGCAGTTGGAGAACCTGGTGACAAAACAAAGCTGAGGTGCATTATCAAATGGGATGAGGGGGCAGTGGGGTGCACTCCCTGTGCCATTAACCCCTTGCTTTCTTGAGCACTGCAGCACCTCTCCAATTCTAAAAGAATGTTTTCATTTTTAAAAGTGCTGTTTTTCTTGCAAACTCATTCTTGGCTGTCACAGGTGGGGCTTGGGGCCTGTGCCAGTCTCAAAATTGAAACAACAGATTGTTCCAGTCAATTCTGGCACCCAGAAGAGAGAGGAGAGGGTGGGGGAAAGGGTGGAAAAAGAAAAAGGTAGAAACAGGAGAAGGAGAGAGAACTCCACTCCCTCCTCACCAGATCAACTCCCTCCTACTTGGCCTTTCCATCCCCTTCCTCTCCATCTCCTCCCCTTCCTCCTCATCTCTCATCCCCACCAGGAATACTTTTTTCTGTAATGTATGTGTTCTTCCTATAGTTATTATCATTGTCAACAGCTACAAACAATAGGTCACATGTTCTGATGATTCATTCCTTCTGGAGGCGCCATTTCCACTCACTCATCAACAAAGGGGGCACAATTCAATTCCTTCTTGACACCTAAACTCAACCATAGGACCCTGCCCTCCCCAGCCCACCACTCCCTGAGGAACAGTTTTTACAGCCCAGATCCTCATATCCCAATGGACTTCAAAAGAGCAGATCTCCCTATCCTTTGTTCACTGTTAGCACACACAGTTCCCTTACCATGTCCCCCAGGTCCTCTTGCTCTCAACATACTGGCGTGATGAGTTAGTCACTATAACTGATGAAAACAAAAAGAGCCTAATGCCTGTGTCTGTACAGCACAGTGCGTCCCGGTCCATATCTGTGGCTCCTAGATGTTACACTAATCTGTTATTATTATTAATTATTATTATTATTATAAAAATAAGACTACACTAACCCTTCAGACAGGAAGTTAAGGAACAGAGGTTTGCACAAGTGCTGGATGAGAGGAATGGATCCTTGGCTGAAAATTCCTGACTGTCCACCCTCGGCTTCTTCTTGCTGCAAGCAGGGATCTTGTCAGTAGGGAGTTTAAGAACCCAAGACCTACAAAGCACCATACTGGGTCAGACCAATGGTACGTTTAGGCCACTATCCTGTTTCTGACAGTGGCAAGTAGAAGAAGAAGAGTATATGAATGGGGCATGTCTAGAGCAATGCATTCCCTGTCATACCCTCTCTGGCAACCATACTGGATGGAAGGGAGCTACATACTTAAGGACTCTATTAGCCTGTTGAGGATCATTTTCAAGATCCTGTCTCAGCCACACCTCTTCTCCATGAACAAACTGCCCCTCTTTCTGTGTGCATGAGCTCAGACAAGTGCATCTAACCTTTCTCTCATTCACTCTGAAAAACAATAGAGATGGCTAATGGACACAAAGGGCAGTTGAGTATCACCATTGCTGTTCCTGGATGTTTTCGGGAACTGGCCCTGATTCTCTCCATCTCAGACTACATGGGACACCCATTTTTACATCCATTATAGACTGCTGCCTCCCCCCCCCCCCCCCCACCATCCATGGATTGATGTCCATTTGAGAGAGCAAGAGCACAACCCATTTTGGTCACACAATCAAAAATTAACCGGTGAGAATTTAAGAACAAATTCTGTCTACATTGCATCTTGTACCAGAGTGGTGTTTGATGGCATGAGCAAATCCTAGATGGAAACTATTCTGTTTCCTTCCTCTTATTGAAGCAAGGACTCTTCTGGATTGGAGGCATCAGTTTCACTCCACTGTTGGCTTGACCACCAACAGAGCTGCACCCCAAAGATTACAAGATGGTGGCTTTGCCAGCTATATGCCACCCACTTCAACATATATTTACAGCCACATACTGCTCTTATGCAAGAAGTTGCACTGGAGTCACTGTAAACTCACTAATGTCAATGGAACTGCTCAGCGAGGTAAGGTTAGTGAGATTTGTCTCTATAGCAGCTGGTCTCTGCACAGGTTTTGTACCACTACATCTATATCCATTGCAAAACTGATTGTTGGGTCAGTGCAATCTTTACCGTGGAAGCAGCTGTTCCAAGTGACACTGAACCTATTTGGTAAATTTACAGGAATAAGCCTTTTTATATGCATATACCTGCATCCTAACTAGTGGGGGTTGTACTGCTTTAACAGTTTATACATAGACACAGCTATAGCAACACTAAACCAGTCCATGGGACAGCCCTTGGATGGCTCCCCTTCTGCCTGGGACCATGAACTAACAACGCTTCCTGGGGATGTTAAAATGGACAGATCTAATGAGCTTGGTCACAGCTTATCACCACCAAGTGGGGTGGGGTGATACAGTCTCTGGCGATGGGATACTTCAGCCTCCTCGCAGAGAGAGCCCCACAATGCAGATGTGCCTTCCTTCATGTGCAGGAGGCATTTCCAGGGTCAGAGTGACACCCAGGAGTGCACATCTGACCTGCCCCTTCCACTCTTTCACACTGAGGGGGTGCATTACATAAGCACACAGAGGAAGGAGCCCATGCAAAGATTTTCCCTGGTATTTGGCTCCTGAGCTCCATTGAAGAAATGCAAAAGCCTGAAGCCTGAGGATACATTTCTGCCAGTGAGATCAGCTAAACAGACAATCAATGACCTAGAAGGGGTTGAACAGAGGGGAGAGGGGCATCGATTGCCGATTCTGACAGGCTCCACACAGAGGGAGAACTAACGTGTCTGTCTCAAGCCCTGATGTGCCCAAGCCTTCAAGAATGGGCGCAAGGTTTTCAACTCCTTCATCCTTTCTAGACTTGGTGAGGAAGGTGGGTTGGAAAGGCACGCATCAAGAGGGGCTGGTGTGAACTGTTGGGGGAGATAGAAGATGAGGGGGAAACAAAAACCAGCCACAAAAAGGGCAGAAGCTGACCAAATACTTGAAACTAAAAAAATAAAGAAAAGTTACACAAAAGTAACTGAAGACAGCATGCCAGGGCAAAAGGAGGAAAGTTTGTAGCTTTACAAATGTGTGCATGTGTGTGTGTGTGTGTGTGTGTGATTGCAATTTTTCATAAATACACACACACATATATACACTTTTCTATATATATGTATACATACATGTGTATACACACACCTTATTACTCACAAGTGCAGGCACATACACACATATAGGCGTGCGTCTATCTAAATGCAGCCATTCAAATACAGTTTTCAAAGCAAATTCATTTGAAATTATGCATTATTATTGCCACAGCAAACACATCATCATTGTCATCATAAAACATCTTCCCTTACCTTAACCCTGTTTGCAGTAACTCCCTGTCTGAGTCCTGAAGAGCCAAAATCAGGAGAAAGGAAAAGAGGGAGATTTCTCCATCCCAACATGAAATCAGTCAGCTCTCCTGGCTCTCAGGAGCCTGGGGTGTCTCTCTCTTCTTTTAAGTCTCTTTCCGTCCTCTCTCTCGGCTATTTTTTCAAGCAGCTACTTCTTCCTCCTCCTGAGAATAGTCTCTGGCTTGCTCTTTTCCTAACTTTCCCTCATTCATCTCAGTCTCCCCCTCTTTGTCTCTGTATCTCCCTCTTTTTAGCATTTTTTGTGTTCAGGAGTTTCCATCCTTCAGGAGCTTTTGTCTATGTTTGCAGCTCAGAGATGAGTTATTGGACCGGTTTCTCCCTTCTGCTTGTTTCTCCCCCTCTCTTTATTTGTCTGTGCCTGTTCTTTCCCCTCCTCCCTCAGTTTGTCTGTATTTCACAATTTCTCTGGTGTTTCTATCACTCTTTCTTCCACTCTCTTTCTTCCTCTCTCTTCCCGTTCCTCTCCCTCTCTCCCTCTGTGATCACTGTGCAGTCTGTAGCTAAGAAGTCAGTAACTCTGTGGTAGAATCCAACAGCTTTCCCCTACTTTAGCCCATCCTTGCATGTGATCTCAGATACACACTGCAGATGCAGCAATGGGGAGATGAGTGTGCAACCAAAAGCAATGGAAACGGGAACGTATGCAGCTGGCGCTCTGACACCCCAGGCATGATCGCATGGAGAATGGTGGCCAGCAGAGGCTTGCCACGCAGTCCGTTCCAGGAAGTGCGGCAATCCTGGTCCATTTTTTTCCTCCTCCCAGGTACTGCACCCAAAGTCCCCTCCTGGGAGGTACAGACATCCGCCTCTAATTCACTAACCACCACACTTTTCCAGAACCTTCTCCACAGGTGCCATGTGATGTCACCATCTTAGTTTTGTCCTCACTGGATTTGAAGCAGCCCTCAACGTGAGGGTGGCCCTGCTATCCGTTTCCAAAGGGCGTCTTTCTCAGGTGCCACCTACAAGCCCTGCACAAAAAAAATGCATGGAGTTATTTCAGGGCCTCGAGAGATGCTGTTGAACTGACCCGCTGCGAGATGCAGCCAGGACACCTCTCTCCTGGTGTCACTTCCTTGTAGTGTCTTAGTTATTTTTAACAGGTCTATTCCTTCAGCAAGAACAGGGTTTTCTGTGAGAGGCAAGCACAGTGGACTGCCCTAGTTTGGTATCAGAACAAGGTTTCAAGTAGCAAGACTCCCTTTAACAATTGGGACAGAGAAGTTCCTGAGCACTTTGGTAGGGTGTCAAGTAGCAAAGCAACAGGTCCTCTATCCGACTCACTCTGTGGACATATTTAGACCCTTGTGTGAGACCTCTCTCACCCCATCCTGAGAAGGAAGCTAGCTACTTCTGCACTTTGCACGCACTGAAAGGGGAGTTTGCGTGGTGTAGCTTGTGCACTGTAAATTCACACCAAAGCAAGCTGCTCACAGGTTCCCTGAATAGATTGGCCTGTGATGCTTGCTAGGTACTGACCACTGGGGTGTCCAGGGCCCTGTGCTTGGGAGGTTATGGTCCTCATTGAGCCAATGGTTCCCAAACCTTTTCACAACATGGGTCACATCCTAATAAAGAAGATGTGCTGATGACCACCGACATTCCTCAGTCATAGAGCCCAGACCAGCACCCCTCCCATGATGATCAAAGAACATCTCTGTGACATGCATAGCAATCATGTATCTGGAAAAGTCACATCAGGAAAGCATGGGGGGGTAGCTTCTTTCAGCGTGCCAATGAAGAGAATAACTAGCACCATGTGACCACACAACCCACCAGCAAGTCCTCCACAGAGCACAGCTCAAGAAGTACTCAGGTAGGAGACCTGCAAGCAATCTCAGGTGCTGCAGAAAGTGGTATTCAGTGTGGGGCACCTTCCCCTCTGAGTCAGTACCGAAACGCTCCCAGTAGAGTGCTGAGAGGATGCCATACAGCTGTAAGCATTATCTCCCCCATGAGACCCAATATAAAGCCGGGACCCTGGTTATCTGTGATCAGAAAGGTCCCATGATGCTTCTCCTAAGAGCTCCAGGTGATGTGTTGGCCAACTTCCAGTCCATGTAACTGTATATTGCCACCTATTGTTCCCTCCAGAGTTTCAGTTACAGAGGGCAGCTTCTTCCATTAGCAAATGGTTGTGTTGTTACGCGCTGCTCCATCTCAAAGACGGCATCATGCCAGCACCACCGAGGAGGGCATACAAGGTACCTTGGGATTCTTCAAGAAATTCATGGCCGAATTTAAAGGTGCACTGTGGCTCCTTTAATCTTGCAGGTTCCCCCCACCCGCCACTCACTCCTGATAATCAGGGAGGGGAAAGCTGCGGTTTTAAATATGGTGCTGTTTTTGCCTCCTGCCACTGACTGGCTGAGAGACCTGGGATGGCCCTACTGTTTGCTGCTGACTGGCGGGGAGGCAAAAATGGTGCCAAGTTTAATACCATGGTTTTAGCTTCTCTGCTGATCAGGAGGGAGCGGCAGGGTCCTCCAATAATCAGCAGTTGGGAGGGGGGAGGAAGGCAAGGGGCGAGGTGTGCATGGGGGTATATGCAAGATTAAAGGAGCCGCCATGCATTCCACTTCCACCATGAATGAGGTAGGTCCCTATTCAAGAGGAAAGGGGCTAGCAAATAAAGGGCAAGGCCATTTTGATGACCAAGGCCTGCCTTTTCTCATAACGACTCTTTACTGGAGGGTGCCTCAGCCATGCTGCTCAGGTCCCTTCCGACCCTACCACCTATGAAACTATGAAACTATGCTTCCCTCATACAAAACCAGCCCTTCTGATGAGAAACAAAGGCCATGCAGAAAGCAAGGCACTGGAGTGGACTGAAGACACATGGGCTCTTTTCTTGACTCTGCCAGTGATTTCCCACGAGGGTCTCTTCATCCCTTTTGGCCACAGGTCCCCATCTGTAATGCGAGAACATTTCCCAACCTCACTGAAATGTCCAGAGAATAAACTCAGGAGGTTACTACAGTAGTAGGTAGGCAAAGAAATACCCATGTAGAATGAGAGGGCACCATTGTCTAGGGGAGGAGGGTTACAGGGGACTATGAGTCTACTCCTCTGCCTCCCTGCACATGACTCACCCCAAAATCCCGATTGGGAATGATGGGTAAAGAAGAAACTGGCCACAGGGAGATAACTCTCCTCTCTTGTTGTTCCAACAAATGGCTAGATATGCCTCCTGTACAACACAGGTACCATTCTCCCTAGACTTCTCAACAGACTCTCAACAGGAGGGGATGTTGTGTGCGTGTTTTCTTTTGAGAACGTGAAACCATAGTCATGCCTCTATTTAGATACTTGACTTCCCTCTCACCGTCTGTCCGTCTCCAGCCAAGGTCAGCTGTACCCAAGTTGCCCGCTGTAAGTTGGCTGGTTAAGGCAGCAGGATGGCTAACAACTCCCCACCCCCGCCACTCTCCACCAGCCGCTTTCTTTAATAAGCAGCATAGAATATTTTAGCACCTATGGAAAAACCACCACAGACGGTGGTGGCAGCCGTTGCTAGGGAGACGCTCCCAAAAATAGCCCCAATCCGCCAACCTTTCCTGCTGCTGCTGTAGGGGTGGGGGAAGCGAAGGGAGGGATAAGAGGTAGGAGCTCCCTGGAACGTGAGCTAACTCACGCCCTGTCCCAAGCTGAAGTTAACAGCCATTTGTGTGAAACGGCCTCTGAGTCTGGGTGCCCAAGCTCAACATACCATGGCCCAAATTGTCAGAGGTGCCATCTGAAGTCAATAGGAGCTGTGGGTGTCCTGCACCCATAAAAAACCTAGGCCTTGAGTTGAACACCCAAAATTTTGGCCTCCAACAGCAGCAGGCTGGCCTGTCCGAGTGGCCCACTCCATGCTGAGAAGATTCTCCATCATGCTTCCCTCTCCTCTGCCCATAGGCTCTCCTGCTCCGGCCTGTTCTCTCAGAACATGTCATGGCAGTGCCAGTGGTCTCCCAGAATTGGAGCATGGCATTTTCTGGGGCAATGGCAGCCTGGGGGGATGGAGGCATCCAGAACAGGATAGGGGAGAAAGGAAAAGGTGCCCAAAAGCTCTGAGTTCTCATCTCCACTCACTCCACTAGTGCGTGGGTAACACTGTCTTTGCTCAGTACCAGCTGAAATCAGCTCCTGCTCCAGAAAGCGGTGATACATGAGGTCCACACCTATCACATACCCAAGCTGCATCCTACCTCACTCTCCACTCCCTCTAGTTGGAGAGCAGGTCAACCAGCTCAGTCATCCTGCTGCAGCGAGTGAAAAAGCTCCCTTCAGGCTTAGATCAGCATCAGTCAGCATGCGATGATAACAACAGCCTGGTATGTGCTGATCTGCTCGCTGGGGTCTGAATCTGGACAAGGTAGCTTTTTTTTTTTTTACTTGAATTTGTATCCGAGGCCAAATTAGCCAAAACTGATTCCAAATCCAAGAGTCCAGAACCAGAAGTGGCCCTACTGCCGGCAAACATCCTCCACCCGCACCTGGGGCTTCAGATGTTTCCAAAACCTTTGGCAGGCATCCTACTTGCAGGCCGAAGCCCGGAGGCTTGGGGTTCGGATGCCCCCGACTTTTGCTTGCCCTTAGCCATAAGGCCCTCGGAGCAAGCAAGGGAGGAGACTCCCATTTCCATAAACTGGGCTTAAGGCCTCTGCACCTCGGTGGGTACCGAACCATGCCAGAAGAGCA
>NW_005842400.1:1169707-1185399 GCF_000455745.1 Alligator sinensis | reverse complement strand
TGCAAAGCGGTTCAGGAAAACTGTCTTCTTGGACACATCTACCCTGGGTCCTCCACGCTCTAGTGTCTGTAGGCTTAGGAAATGGGCGGCACGGGGCAGCATGTTAGTGCAAGTTCATTTCAAAAGGGGCGACTCCCCTTGGCTGGCTCAGGTGTTCACAGTGGAGTCCGAAAGGATGATTGGCAGGTCCCATTTCTCCCCGTCTTAAAGCGGATCAGCTTCAGCAGGCCCTACGCGCTTCTTTCAGCTCTGGGAGCTCTGGGTGAGAAGGTCTTCCCGACTGCTCAGCCAACACATGGGAGGAGCTCTCCAGCGACTGCCTAGGATGGACTGGGCTTCATTTTGTGCACACGAAGTTGCAGCCCACAGGAAAATGGAAGTCACTGGCTTAGTGGGCAGATGTCACCTCCCTGACAGCCCCACACAGGCAGCAGGGTGCTCACTGGGGAAGGCCCAGCAGTCTTGTCAGGACTGTGAGACAGAAAACATGTTTTAGGTGACAGGACTAGACAGTCACCTTGTTGGGGTCACCTGAGCCCCAGTTGACTTTCCTGCTTGGTGCAGGGGGCTGGACCCGATGATCTTCCGAGGTCCCTTCCAGCCCTACAATCTCCAAATCTCTGAATCTACGAGATATTTCTTCGCCTCCCATGACCCTGCATTACCTCACAAAATGGTGGAGGGAGGGAAAGGGCCTGTGGTGGAAAATTGGTCTTGTCAAAGTTACTGCCGCCTACCCTCAGGGAGGGGAAAAGGCCCCTAAAACCAGGAAATGGAGAGAAATAAAAATTTAATTTAAAAAAGAAACCAATTCCTGTTTTTATTGCCAAATCCCAGCTCCCTCTCCTCCTTGTCACCCTGGTGACATTGCTTGCAGTCACCATGGAAACCTGAGGCATGGAGAGAGAGCATCACAGAGAAAGACAGTGGCAGTGTCTTGGATTATTCTGGGAGGCAGGGAGACACCTGGTGTGAGGCTTTTTATTTTGTGGCAGGGAAGGAGGAGGGTTATTTTTACTTGTTCCCACTTCATGTGCCAGTTTTCTTTTTTAAGTGTTCCAAGTTTGGATGCCTCTTCCCCCTCCTTGAGGCCGCTCTCTTCGCCCACCTCCTCCCTCAGCCGTCTTGGTGGCACTGCGCTTTCACATCAGACAGTCACAGAGCTTCCACTGCTCATTTCCCAACCTGCCCCCTTACATCAAGTCCCAACTGGTGACAGGAGAGAGATGCTACCACCACCCTGAAGGTTTCTCTCCTCACTTGCCCCCAAGCAAGTTGTTGGCATCCCTGCCAATAACTCCAATCTGAGATTTGGATGTCCACTTGGGGCCACCTCCATGAAATTCCTCTTACTGTAACCCCCCCGCCACCCCAAACGGGCAGCAAAGCACCACAGAGGAATAGGAGTCAGACTGAGGGAGGCAGATCCGTGCCAGATCTTGTGAAGACAGAAGTTAGAAAGAATAAGCTTCTCTGTAGAGGAACAGGTGTTTGCTAAGATTCATGGATTCATAGATTGTACAGGGCTGGAAGGGACCTCACAGATCATCGGGTCCAGCCCCCCGCTCTAGGCAGGAAGACAACTGGGGTCAAGCAACACCCCAGTGAGGTGACCATCCAATCTCCTCTTGAAAACCTCCAGGGTAGGTGACTGCACCACCTCTGGAGGGAGTTTATTCCACAGTCTGGACACCCTGACTGTGAAGGAGTTTTTTCTGGTATTAAGCCTGAAGAGCATCAATGAGGTGGAGAGAAGCTCCCATCATTTTTTAAATCAAGAAGACTAATTCGGTTTAGAAACTCAGGAAGTGACAGGTCAGGGCTAAGGTGAAAATGGCACTCCATCATGAGAACAGAACAATTAATCACTATCCCACTGTCTGTGTCCAAGTTAACTGAATTAAAGGCAACTCTGAGCACCTTTCATGGCTTCAGCTACCAGGTTTACCTCTAAAAGAAGAGCTCTCCTCCACTTCCCAATGAGGCTGCTTTCTACTACAAGTGGGTGCTAATGGTTGATTCCATCTGAACTTGGAGTCTCTTGCTCTGGCTTTCGGAGGAAATGCAAGTTTGAAGGTGGAGGTGGCAAATGCATGGATTTCTGAGGCTGGATCAGCATTGGACATGCATAGGTACAATTTAACTAGCTGGAGGTGATATAAGGCATGTCAGGTCAATGCATCATAAGGATCCATGAACAATGGAAAGCTGAATCAGACCCTGAAACTGCATAAGGTTTAGAGTAGACCATCAGAGAGGCCAAGCATTCTCCATTGAATGGGGAGGTCACCTATTTAGCCAGCTTCCCTCTTCCAATCAACACTGCTTCCATCTTAGATGAGTCAGTCTTCATTCAGCTGTCCCTCAGCTGGGTGCTGCTTCACTCAAGCACTGACCACCCTGGAAACTGAGGCGGGTGCATTTGTTAATGTCATAAGCTAGGTACTGTCCATGTGCTGATGGCGAATTAATCTGTAGTGTCTTCCTACAACCTCAATTGGTACCTTCACTGGGCAATGAGCGAGAGGGCAACAAGAGAGATTCCAGGCAAAAACGGCTGCTATGAGAAGTTTCTCTCAAGCTTATCTGAAAAGAACAGGCATAGCTGCTGAGACAGTTTGCATGCACTGCTCGGGTGCCCCATTAACGGACAGCACTTTATGTTCAACGTAGGAAAGGTTACTGAAAGCTCTAGCAGAAGTAGCCAGAATGCACAGCCTCCATCTATCGCCACGGCCAAGGGATCTATCCACATTGAACATGCAGCCTCCTGAAACAGCTGAGACTAACGCTGAGGTGGGTAGATGCTGCTGGAGATTTTCTACCACATCTTTCTCAATGACTTTTCTTTGGGAAGAAGAATGCAAATCCAAGCAGTATTTTCAGAGACGCCTGGTGCTATGTGTTTGTTCCTTCAGCCAAGGAAGGTTGTTATGTGCTTCAGGGCAGCCACCAAGCCTTTCCCAGAGTGATTTCACAGGTCATCTCTGAAAACAGTGGGGTCCAATATTCTGTTGCTCATCAGTGGATAAAAAGTTAAGTCACCTATTATGATGCCATCTAGGGACTGGTGGGTATCATTGCTTCCTTGTGATTCCCTCCTTCACCCAGTCTTCCCACTGCCCTGCTGATTCACTCTTTCACAAAAGACAATATGGTTGTATCATGCCCCTCTGTACCTATTTGTGCCTTTCAAAGCTGGGAAAAGAAGACCAGAGAGCAAGGCTGAGAAATGCAGAAAAGTAGGAGTGCTGCGGATCTCACTCTGGAGAACAAAGGTTGGGGGCTCAGCTCACAACTCTTACAGTGCAGCTGCTTAGCTTAGGGAAAGGAAAACAATTCTCCAGGTTGGGCAGGTTGGTGGCATGCCTTTCTCCCAGGAGGACAAAATTATTCTATTCTATTCTATTACATTGGAGAAGGGAAAACTGGGACTGTCTGAATGTAGTAGGGGAAGTTATGTAGGTGAGGGAACCGTTGGGTTACATAGGGAAAAGGGGTTATTATATTATATGGGAGAGATGGGTGCTTAAGGGGGCAGTGAGAGTTGTTAAGTCATAGAGGGGACTTGATGATTTCCTCATTGATAACTCCCTTAGGCACCCGTGGAGGATTTCTTGGCTACTCAGGAGGTAAGAGCACCTGACAATCTCTTCCTTTGCTAATTTATGGCCATCTCACTCTTTTCTGGGTGATGCAATGAAAAGGAAGGGAAAGGGAACCCTGGCCTAGCAGATGCATGAAAGGCATCAGGAAATGAGGAAATGATCAGGGGATTATAGAGAGAGGCAGCAATAAATAATTACAGCAACCTGTCACAGATGCTAACGTTGTCCTGTCCCAGTCACTCTCCCTACACCAGCTGAGGAAACAAAACTGAGCAAGGCAAAATGTAGGGTGTTTCAGGGCCCCTTCTCTGAGAGCAACCTCTGCTAGACTGGGGAAGAGTTTGCCAAGGAACATGGTGCAAACTCCACCTCTGGAGTCACTGAACACAGGTCTGAACAAAGCCACAGGGAATACAATGCAGGGAGGCAAACTTGCACAGCTCAGACCAAGACAGGCAGCTGAGGCGACTGAACCAGCCTTTTTGTCTCTAAAGGGTCCACTTCTGACGCTGCCAGCACTGTGATCCCTCATCCTGACAAAGTTTGATTATTTCCATCTGTCTTTTCCCCTTTAAGGATATTTTCTGTTGTAATTTGAGAAGACCAAAGGGGAAAAAAAGGCAAATAGCTCAGTTATTCCCGCCTCCTCCTCTTCCCTCCCTCACCCTCCCCATCCAGAGAGGAGCCACGTCACCCATTGCCTGTAGCGGAATAGCTAAAGCGAGCTTGGACTAGGGCTTTCTGGGGGATAAGACCCTACTTTGGACTGGAATAGATCTTCCTGGGAGGGGAGGGAGGGCAGAGATTCCCTTTAGGAACTGCAGGGAGAGAAGAGGCTAGGTAGGAAGCGGGTTTGATAAAATAGACATTAAATATAGCAGGAGGAGGGAAGCACATCCTGGGAGAGAGAGCTGTGCTGGATAAAGTTTTAGCACCAGGCAAGAGAGTTTTACTTCATCTCTGCCAGAAGACAGAAAAGAGACCTCAGACTTTGAGAGAAAGAAGGTTTAATTAGGAGGCAGAGTCAGGGGCAAAGAAAGATCCACTGTGGTTTTAACAAGTGAAAGAGAAAATTGGTTAGGAGAAAGCAGGGGAGTCCCCCAGCCTTCCCTGCCATTCAGAATTAATCTTTGACAAGTTTTTGGGACAATGAATGTCTTCCGGATCCTGGGAGACATCTCCCATTTGCTGGCTATCATCATATTACTGGTCAAGATCTGGAAATCTAAGTCTTGTGCTGGTGAGTCTTCCCCACTTCCCCACCCCACCCGCAGTCTTTTTTTTAGTGTACTTGGGAAGGAGAGTCCCAGTTGGCAGCCTTGGTCTCAAGAGCCATTGAGGGAAATACTCTGTGGAGATTTGGGGGCCTTGGAGAGACATTGCTGCTACCAGGGCTGATAGCAATCTGTTCAAACTTTGCCTGACCATTCCTTTACTGGGTTCCTGGAAAGAATTAAATGCAGCCCTCTCCTCTTTTCTTCTCCCTCTCTCCCTGATTGGAATCTCTCTGCTCTTTCCCCACCATTCCCCTTCTCTGCTGATGCACCTTATTTTATTGGTGGGTGGGTCTCCCTTAGGAGCTTTCCACTCTGTTAGCAGACCTAACTCAACCCAGCATTATTTCCTGGGGCAGACCCAGACACAGGTATGGGCAAACCAGGCAGCCGCCCAGGGCCTAGACAGAAAGGGGGCCTGAAAATGAAAAAAAAAATTTACAATTGCATAACAAAGTTTTAATAGTGCACATACATATACCTAATCCTGCGTTTTTATTTCCACAAATTTGGTTTATATCTATATATGTTTTTTTTCCCCATTGCCCGATTATTATCATCATTATCTCTGGTGAAGGGGGGCCCAATACTTAAAGTTTGCCCTGGGCTGCCAGGAGTCCAGGTACAGCACTGTCCTGAGGAGGTGGGAAGGGTGGTGGAAAAGGTAAGGGATGTGTGTGGAAGAAAGGTGTGGCAATGTGGCAAAACATATTTACTCTTAGCACAGGTGCTTAACTTGGTGATAGCACTAGCTGAATTGTGGAGAGGAGCTTGGTGTGTGTGCAGGCCTTTCTTCTCTTCTCTGCCTATTAGGCTGTAGAAACATTTCCAGGCAAGAGAGAGAGAGAGAGAGAAAGAGAGAGACTAAGAGGCATTGTCGCTAAAGGGCGACTCAATTCCAGAAGGGTAACACCGCAGGCAGCTGATAACTTCCCCTCCCACTACACCTCCCTACTGCTTGAGTTTGTTTGTTGACCAGACAAGAGAGAGGAAGCTGTAACAATGTTCTGCATCTTCCACCTCAGCATCTGAAAGCACTTTGCAAGCCTTAATTTAGCCTCAGCACCCTGTGAGGTGCTTTTTACCCTCATTTCACAGATGAGGAAACTGGGGGCCTGGTGAGGCATGATACACAGAAACGGTTTGCTCCAGGGAGATGAGTTGAATCAGGAATAGAACTCAGAACTAATGTCCATTCCCACATGCCAAGTGCTAAGCTATGCAAGCTACGGAAAGGTCCCCCCTGCCCCTGCCAAGCTGCTCTCTGCAAGAAAACATGATTACTTATTTGCAGAGGGGTTATTTTTAGAGTTTATGCTTTAATTTTCTAATAGACTTTAGGACTGCTGAGATTAAATGAATTTAAAGCCCTGCAAACTGGTGCCTTATCATCACCAGCATTTCAAAGCAGGGTCATCATAGGCAGAAAGAAAGTGGGTTTCCCTCCATTCCACTCTCTTCATCAGCCTCTTTCAAATTGGATACCAAGCTCACTCCCTGTTTGTGGGCTGCTCTGTGATCTCTCTGGTGAGGGAGGTGCCACATCATCATTGCCAAAAAGACATTGGGAGAAAGAGGAACAGCAATTTGGGGCAGACAGGGCCTAAATTGGCCACAAAAAGTGAATTTCCTTGTCACTGTAGGGGTGTTCCTCCCAAGTCAAGCCTGCTGCTGTGCATGCCGGGCCTGCAGGCACCAAGGCTGTCATATAGCAAGGTTTACAAATGTCCAGTACACTCAGTACAATCAGACAAATAGGTTTAAAGATACAGGCTCTGTCACTCCTCCCCTCATCTGCCACCCCTACACATTTTTTCTCCAGTGGTACTATGCACTTTAGTCCCCAGGCTACTTTGCTCTAGCAATGGTAGGCTAATGATCTTCCTCCAGTTCAGGAAAGACACATGTCAGAGTGAAGTGGTCAGTTACTGGATCAGACTGGGCTTAGCTGGAGATGTGTTCCATCCCATCAGTTTTAGGATGATTTCACTCAGAAAACGAAGATGCGTATCTGTCAGAAGATTAACGGCAACAGATATTTTTCATCCAAATCAATTCTACATGTGCTTAGTGAACTAATTTTGATTGCGTATACAAGCAATATCCCAAGAGCCACTAGGGCACTAGGTAAGAGTCCCATTTATTCTCCCAAAACTGCTGTTGTCCCACTTTACACTCAAAAAGTAGTACCAGTTTAGGATTTTGAAGGATTTATTTTGTCCTGGAGCCAGTTCTTTGCTGGAGAAGGTATCCTTCCAGCAAGAGGAGAGGGTGGGTGCACAAGGAGTGGAATTTCAATGGTGATGATGCAGAGGATGAGCTTTGAATACCTTTTCTCTCACGCCTGTCATCTCCCCTGCCACACAGGTATCTCCGGGAAGAGCCAGATCCTTTTTGCTCTTGTCTTCACAACCCGTTATCTTGACCTGTTCACAACCTTCATCTCAATTTACAACACCGTCATGAAGGTAAGGTTGTGCCAGGAATGCGACTGCAAGTGACTGCTTTAGCTCCTTTGTGGAGTTACCTAACAGGAGTAAAGGAGAGATTTTTATTGAATCAGTGCTTCCATTTTTGGGAGAAGGGGGTGATTCCATCTTCTTTACCTCCACTTTCTACAAGGCTCCAAAGTTACACTGGACTGCCATTTACACCAAGAGGGCCCAGCTAAGGTTCCCTTGGAGACCCTGGTCTCCCACTGACCAGACACACTAAGGAACAGCCTGCTCACCACAAGGGCTGAGCAAGTTGCTTCTATAGTACTGCTAGTACCACTGAGACCAGGAGCAGAAGAGTGGGACTCAAGCCTGGATGGTAAGAGTATTAACACCTCGAGCCACCAGGCCAGCGCCTCCTGTAGGGCTTTATTTAGCTAGAACAAACCTGGATCTCCTACACACCAGTACAAAGCAATAACCCCTTGAGACACTGGCTCAGCCACTGCAACACCAAGCAATAACCCCTTGAGACACTGGCTCAGCCCCTGCAGCACTCCTAGCACCAGGAGGGAGAAGAGAACGTCATGGAATCCATCCAAGGTCTTCAACAAGCTGGTGCAGAACCATAATCCCTAGCACCTTGCCTCCAACCAGCATCAGCACTGCCTTAAAAGCAGGTCTTGACAGCAGGTGTTACTGTTAGCACTACCTTAAAAGCAGGTCGTGACGGAGGTGAGCATGCAGCAAGTCAGTTCCCCATGAAGTGGGGAAGGCACAATGGAATACGAGAAAAATATTTTGTTCCTCTGCCTGCCTCCACAGGTCATTTTTCTGCTGTGTGCCTATATCACCGTGTACATGATCTATGGAAAGTTCCGTAAAACATCTGACAGCGAGAACGACTCCTTCCGTCTGGAATTCCTCTTGGTCCCCGTCACAGGCCTGTCGTTCCTGGAGAACCACAACTTCACTGCTTTGGAGGTATGGAAAACAAAAAGGTGGAGGGGCAGGGGAGGGAGGGAGGGGAGAGGATTAGGTAGTGCCCACTTGGTGGAGGCTTAATGTCCTCAAAAGAGGATGGAAGAAATGTTCTTAAAGCAAACCTTGTGAAGGAGAGGCCCAGATGGGCAGCTTTTGAACGTAGATGCTTGTCTCTACTTCACAAAGAGCAGGGTAGGCTTCTGCTGACTTACATCAATCTTCACTCAGAATGGCTACACCTGTAGGTTTGTGCAGCACAGCTCCAGCTGCATCCATAACCTTCTGTCCAGAGGGCACTAATGGTGATACCAGTCCATCCCAACACTGACAGTGGTTTATTGACCACAGTCAACCACTTCTAGTCCCAAGGAATTGGAACAACAGCTGCACTTGCTTTCAGCAGTACTTGTTTTATTAGCCAGAAGACCTGTAAAGATAGTTGCAGCTTTTTTTTTATGTAAATACTTCCCTTTCCCCTGTCCCAAAAAGAAGTCTAACCAACTCAGAACCATTGCCAGGGGCACAGGGCCACAGCCTACATGCACCCTCCTAAGTACCATCACCCTCCTCCTGCCCCTTTCCATCCCACTGCTTGTTTCATGCCCCTGCTAGATCTAGTCTTAAGATAGGTTGCAGGTGCCTATGGGCAAGGATGGTTCATACAACAGCCCACATAAAGAGCTGCAATTTCTGAATGAAAATGTTGAAGGCTCCTGGAAATTAATGCTATTCTTCTAAACCTGGAGTGTCAAACTCATCTGGCCCCATAGGCAAGAGAAAGGTCACTGGATTTGATCTGTAGGCTGAACTGAGTCCAACTCTCTGCGCAGTGCTCAGTCTAGCCTGTGCACCACAAGCACCAGCCCTGGGGCTTGCTGGACACAGCGCGTGGGCTGGATCCAGTTCTGCAGACAGCATTGGGGATCCATATGAGGCACTGAATGCAGCCCATGCTCTGGAGCCCCTGTGCCATGGGTAGTGCTGGATCCAGCTTGTGTTCACAGGCAGCACGTACCATGTGCCAGCTCCAATTGCCATGTGTACACAGTGCCAGGGCCAGAGCCTGTGCATGGGATTGGTTCAATAACCCATAGGTCATATTATAAAGCATCATGGGCCCAATCCGGCCTGTGGGACAGATCCAGCCTGAAGGCCATATATTTGACACCTCTATTCTAAACCATTTCTCTTTTCTCATAGATCCTCTGGACCTTCTCCATCTACCTGGAATCAGTTGCTATCCTTCCACAGCTCTTCATGATCAGTAAGACAGGAGAGGCAGAGACCATTACAACACACTACCTCTTCTTTCTGGGTCTCTACCGTGCTCTCTACATCGCAAATTGGATCTGGCGCTACCACACCGAGAACTTCTATGACCAAATCGCTGTGGTTTCTGGGGTGGTACAAACCATCTTCTACTGTGATTTCTTCTATCTTTATGTCACCAAAGGTAGGTAGGGAGCAGAGAGAGGGAGGGTGGGACCTGGAAGAGAGGTATAATCTACTCAGCAACAAAAACGGTCTATGGGAGGGAGGGGTACATGTGATCTTTTTTTTTTTTAACAGACCTTAGAACAAGTTATGTTGTAGCAGGTTGTATGGGTCTTTACCCTTCTGCATAGCTGCAACTCAAACAGCTATTATGATGCATAAAAACACTGGAGAGAAAGTTACGGTTGTAAAGTCAGACAAGGTTCCCTGGGTGAATCTGATATCTTTTATTAGACTAACCGAAATGGTTGGAGAATAGTTATTAAGCAAGCTTTCGGGTTCAAAAACCCTTCGTCAGGCTAAGGAAGTTTTAGCAGTTGGTGTGTGCTCTTCCTGGATGGAATGAAAAGTAAAGAAGCCAGAGGCTGGGCTGGGGAGTCAGTTGCTTCTGGCTTCTTTACTTTTCATTCCATCCAGGAAGAGCACACACCAACTGCTGAAACTTCCTTAGCCTGACGAAGGGTTTTTGAACCCGAAAGCTTGCTTAATAACTATTCTCCAACCATTTCGGTTAGTCTAATAAAAGATATCAGATTCACCCAGGGAACCTTGTCTGCCTATGTCCTTAGACCAACACAGCTACAACCTAAACCCCTGCAAGGTTGTAAGGTCAAGCATTCAAGTTCAGAAATTCCAGAAGTGCTGTTGTCTGCACAGCCCAGCCTGCTGGTGTAAAAGCATTACATGAACACAAGCTATTTTTTTCCACTGGTCCCTTCATCATTCTATGCACAGGAGGAATAGTGCTCACCAAGCAGCTGTTCGCTATTTTATCTTCCTCATTCAGTATGGGGCCCCAAGCTTTTACTGCATACTATGTAAATCCCATTCTAAATACAGAGTTAATGCCCTCATGGGTTTTTCTGTGGCTCTTATCCAAGGGCTCCACAGCCATTATCAACACCTCTACAAGGTAGGGATTTTCTCCATTTCAAAATGTAGGAAAAATGAAATTTAGAAATGAAAGCCAAAAATGTCAAAACTCCCTACTGATTTCACATTCACACTTTCACATGCCCCTGGCCTAATTTTTTAAAAGAAACACTTCATTTTTAGTGTTTCATATGTTCAGAGAACAGCCAATGCTGCTGTGGATGCTTGGGGGCATTGGCTGTATTTGGTTATAGCTATGGGTACTTGGTATTTCTGCAAATCAAACCCCAGGGTCGCAGGCTGGGCAGAAAGTAAGGAACACAATTAGCCAAAAATCACTGAAAAGCATAGTTTAAGTGACTTCCTATGGGGGGGCAAAGCAATTCTCTGGCAGAATGTAATCCAATTTTCCAGGTGTTACTTAACTACACACACCTCAAGACCCTCTTCTCTCTTGCTTTCCCCAGCCTCATTCACCACACTTTCCACATTCTGCAAGAGGCACAGGATTTTACAGCCTCTTCCAGAATACCACCCTGAATCACATATAAAAGCAGGTCCACCCTCAGGCAAGAGTGCAAGGGGAAAGCTCATATAAAAGCTATTGTAGTGCACATTGTATAGGCACTGGCAATTAGGACATTACTTAACTTTTGAGTCTTTGAATTTGCAACCTTAAACATGTTTGGATTTTGTTGTTAGTTTTGTTTATTAATGTTTGTAATTTCATAGGCTTTGAAAATAGCAAACTGAAAAAAAAAAAAAAAAATCACATGATCCTCAGCATCAGCCATTGACTTGAAACTATTAAGTCCACAGCACAGGCTTCTGCTGCTGTAGCTAAGGAAGTAAGTAATCTGATAGCAACAGCAACATATCATCCTCTGTGTGGACCAGCCACTAGAGGGGATAGCAGATACTTTGCCAGTGACTTGTGCAGCTACACAGCAATACAGGCTGGAGCAGTGGTGTTTGATTCAGAAGCGACAGATTTGCTCCTAGACTCTGGAGGGAAGCATGTCCAGTGGCTTTAGATCCTTTACTCTCTTGTCGTTCACAGCCTGTCTATTCCACACTACAACCCATCTCTGCTTCTCCCCCCTTTCATCCCCAACTCTCTACTCAAGAATTCCCCTCCCCCCCTCACCTCTGCAAACTAATCAAATTGTTTCTTTCTTTCCATGGTACCTAACCAGCAGCAGGGGCACCATTAGTAGCATATGGAAGTGTCATTTCAGCTCCTGTTCCCCAGGAGGGGGAAATGGCCCCAGGGCTTGCAGGAAAAACCATGCTCAGGTCCTACAGCCTGGAGCCAGAGCATGCATGTCTTTGAATTGCAACTGCTGAACATGGCTCTACTTGGGGTGCTGACAAGTAATGTTTTATCACACAATCAGCCCCTTGAAAGCACTCTAAAGCTGCAGAGTGCTTTAAAAAAAGTGCCTGATCACACAACAAATTAACCATCATATAAATGACAGTTCAGATGAAGGCACTCCAAAGCATCTTCATTAACTTCTGTCAGTCTGTGTAGGAGTCTGTAAGATTGGAGGGGAAGGAAGCTGTGAGCTGGGGTTTGTGCGGCCTGTGCTGGAGGGGGAAGCAGGTGGATTGGCAGCCCCCCACCCAGGCAGGGAGCTCCAATCCACCTCCTCCCCTCCCCCCACAGGCTGGGCAAACTCCAGCCCACAGCTCCCTCTCCCTTCCCTTCTCCCCCTCCCATCCTGCAGACAGCATTGGGGGACGGAGCCCTCTGGGAGAGAGACTGCAGACTAACAACCTCTCTGCCTCTACCAAACAGCAAAAAGGGGGGGCGGGGGCACTAAGTCATGGCACTTTCTGTAAAGCGCTATGAGTTACAGTGGGGAGCTAAATGTCTCGCAGCACCCTTTGAGAATACAGACTCCAAGTTCCAGGGACTCAATACAGCCAATTTTAGGCAGACTTTCATACAACAATGCCACTACCACATACACACCAAATTCCAAGCCCCCAAAAATCCATGGAAATGCTATACTTTTTCAAGGAAGTTGCAATGTATAATTTTAAACATGCATTTTCCCTTAATCTTACTCTCAAACAGTCAATTAAATGAAACTTCACAAGGTGTCAGCCTGAGGGGGATGCACAAGCAATTTCAGTTTGAAGAATTAAACTTCAGAAAGTGTTCAAGACCCTGAAAACAGGGTCTTCTAATGGAAAAATAAGTGAAGCAACTTTAATGTGTCACTAGCAGTTCTCTTTAGAATGTATGCTATCATAACATTGCTGGCCACTAGAAGACAACCAAGTGAGGCCAATGTTGTTGAATCCAGATTTAAAAAATACCCACAATACAAAGTTTGTGTTATAAATTTACAGAAGCATTCATTTGTGTAAACATTAAGAAGTTATTCTCCATCTATATAAAATGTTTGAGCTGCTGTCAGGTTTGACTAGAGCCTACACACTGCATGGCTGAATGTGATTCTGAAGAAATTAGGGATTTAAGAGCCTACACATGACTGTGAATCACTGTCCAAGTCAGGATAATTCACAAACTCTCCTGGTTCATGAGTTAATCTGAAGTTTATAAAGCCTCTTTCCCCAAAAGCAGTTTTGCAGTTGCTGGCTCCAACCAAAACAGTTGAATAGGAATGATTCCCTCTTCGCAAACTCATCAGTTTTGCACATATAAACACACTAAACCTATGCACTGCTTTCTCAAGCCATTTCAAGCAGTACCAAAGTTCTTGGTAATACAGCTTGGCACTTCCACTCCGATCCTCTTAGCTGATGTTAGGTTTGCTCTCCTGGCCTTTCTAGCAAGTAGAACAAGTTGACAAGAACATGCACATACCAGAACATTTTAAAATAACCATCTAATTTCTAGCAACCTTCTGCCACCATTTCTTGTCACTCCCTGTAGTTCTGCAAGCTGCCAACCTTAACAATTATCTTGGACCTTAAGTGTCAGGGCATGGGGACTTGCAGAAGTGAGCAAGTTTCCCCAACATCCATTCATTCTCTTTTCTTCTTTGTACAGTCCTGAAGGGAAAGAAGCTAAGTCTTCCAATGCCAGTCTGAAGACACTGCCATTACACATGAAGCTCCTGCAGATGTAGCATCAGGATGACAGCTATTCTTTTCTGCCCCTTATTGGATTTAAAAACAAAAACAAAACAAAACAAAAACCACACAAGAAAAAAGGCTCAGCTACAAATCTCCATCCAGTATCAGGAAAACAAGAGGCTTGGATAGCGAAGATTTTATTTTCTTCATGACTTTTCTTTCAAATGTTTTTTTGAGGGTTTGTTTTTTTGTTTGTTTTGGGTTGGTTTTTTTGCTTAAGTGAATTTATGCTGATAAATGGTAGTGGCTATTGACTAAGTCCTCGCTTCTCACAGTAGGTGTAGCAGTGCAAGCTCTCTCCCTTCCAGCTCCTATTTTCAAAGTCTGCTTAAGGGATCACCTCAAAGGATGAGGCAAGATTTGTCTTCACATCCATTCAATATTCTTTGTTTAAAGACTGCCAACAGGAATGCAGTTGGGTGACATAGGGGTGTTTGCTAACAACTAAACAAAGAATACCAATCTATTTCACAGCTGGTCCTGGGCAACAAGTGATAGATTGACTTTACAATTAATACCATATAAATAGATATGAACTGGCAACCCAAGAGGTAGAGTCACCAGTTCTCATGCTACTTAAGGCCTATAATATTAAGGGAATCTCTTGGTTTCAAACTCCAAGGATGACCACTGAGGACCTTTCAATACTGGAAGTACTCAAACATTCCTCTCCATTCAGTGTCTTCCAATGATAAGTTTCTGATGTTTTACAGAGAGTAAGCATTTTTTATCAAGTTATACTAGCTTACTGACAAGTGCTACCCTAGACTGCATCTTTTATACAAATTGGGGAGGGAATGGAAAATGGGGGTGAAGACAGTTTGCACTGTGTAAATAAAGACAAGTTCAAAATTTTAATGACAGTGTTTTTATTTATACCTACAAAAGAAAACAAGATGGTATCAAAAGGACAATTTACAAACTTAGAAGAGTAACATAGCTCTTAGTATCCTGTGTCTGAACACCACAGATCTATGAATCTCTCAATTCAAGTCTTCGTTAATACAACAGGAATGTGTTCAGAGACCAGCAAGGGTGTGAAACAGAGCACTGATCCCACACAAAAGCCACTTAGCCTTCTGTTGTCGAGATAAGTCCACACAGTACATTGTTTCAGGAAGTGGGAGGGGAGGAGAGATGCCCAACTCATTTGACACTCCCACAAACATTTACAGATTGAAAACAATGCCAACTATAGTAGACAATAATGTTGTCACAAGGGCTCTTTAGCTGGTACATGGAACAGAGCAATAAGCACCAGGTGGGACAGGGGGCAGCAGCACATGCCACTGTGTATAAAACAATCAGGTTAGCACTCAAGGTTGGCCATGAGACTCTGGACTGCAGCTGACCTCAAGTTACGTTAAAACACTGCAAGACTTAGCATAATTGTTTTACACCTGCGCAAGTCCCTGAAGGAAGTGAAAGCTATAGCAGACCACAAGGCAGTCCTGGCAGTCCAGAGAGCCTTTTAAAGCCAGGTGAGCAGTACATCCCATCCCCAAGTCCCTCCATGCCCATAGATACATTTCTGCATCTAACTCACAAATGAAAAAATAGCTCCACACTTGCTTGTGGGGGAGGCAAAAGACAGACCAGTCAGTGCTTGAACAATGAAGAATTCCTTTCTGGCCTTCATTTTAAGACAAGCGCCAAATTTCTTTGCCAAACCAGTAATTTTTTTTTTTTTTTTTTTTAAATAACAACCTTGGTTTATTTTAAGGAAATCAGAAGATGGGTTGAGGGGGACTTATGAGGTCTAACAGTCCACTCCACACTCTCCCCTCAGATTGTGCCAGTAACCTACCTGTACGCTCCACACAAACAAATTACTAGTTCCCCCCAATTATATTAGGGGGGGGGGAAGAAAAAAAAAAAAAAAAAAAAAAAAGAGGGGAAGGAAGGGGGGGCAG
>NW_005842400.1:1168403-1169438 GCF_000455745.1 Alligator sinensis | reverse complement strand
TTTCCCTGGACTATACAAATTCCACTCTGCCACAAGAGGGTTGGTCTGCCTTTGTTTGTCCATCCTGAACAACTGCAACAAGAAAAAAAAAAACACGCACTAACTCTTGTGTGCCCTGCAAATCAGGACATGAATCTGATGTTCCACAATGTTACTCAAAACACAAGAGCAGCCAACTCTTATGATCTACTATATTCCTCAACTGTCTGCTAACGGAAGTTACACAGTCGACGACACTTTGCTACTAAAGGGAAAACCCTCAAACCTACCTTAGCCTGTAGAATAAACAGGATTGAATTAAAATATTTATAAAAGTTCCACTCTTCTCTACCATTTTCTAGAATGCTACCTACCTGCAAGAGCTGAGCTCAAAGGTTCTGTTGGACTAGGGAAATGCACTCAAAAGCCAAGACAAGCACTGATCAGACCAGTAATGAAGGAAACGCAGCTTCAGAATCAGAACATCCTAACCAGATCTCCCCATATTACAAGGGGATTTTCCAGCTAGTCCCCACCCTTATCTCCCTTAAGCTTTAAGTGAGATAACCCTAACGTCACTCAGCACAGCAGCACTCTGCACCTGCCTCATGGCCAGAGGTGTCTTGGGACATACAGGCAAGACAGGCTGATCATCTTGATTCTTATCAGTATTTCTGTCATCCGCTAAGCTCTTCCTTCAGTTAACCCAGCAACAGGAATATGGGGACAGAGACTGATATAAGAGGTCTATAACCAATTTAATCCCTGCAATGTAATCAACATAAGGAAAGAACTTCTTCAATGAGTTTTTGGTTTCTGACACTTGGGACTTTACTCTCCAGATCCTACCGCATGCTGCCAGTATCAGTGAAGCTACTTCAGGCACTACAGAAACACGAATCAGAACATGGAGTTCACACTTAAGCCACAGAGCAATTCAGAATGCCTCCAAGCTGAGCCAAACAAGCAGAGTCTTCCTGCAGAAATCCACCCAAACCAGGTTAAAAGCATCATAATTCAGCTGTTTTAAAAATGTAAAGGTGAAACCCTCCCAAG
>NW_005842400.1:1155832-1168372 GCF_000455745.1 Alligator sinensis | reverse complement strand
GGGAAAGAGCACTGTTTCCTTGAATTTACATTAAAGGTAGTGCTTTTGGCTCCCCAAAAATTCTCCACCTCTTGATACCTCCTGAAATGAAATGAGCACATTATAGCACAGAGGCTCTCTCCCAGTTAGAGTATGTTTTCATACATAAGCCTCAGACATCAAGAAGATTGGGCTGGGACTTATCTGCCTTTTACCCATATTCTTCAGAGGGGTGAAAAAATTGAAAAGAAAAATTGTCTCAATTTCTTCAACATGCAAGACAAAAAAATTAAAATTAAAAAAAAAAAAAATCAATTTTCCAGTCAACTGTATATAGATTTTTTTTTTTTTTTAAAGAAAAGAAAAGAAAAGAAAAGAAAAGAAAAAAGACAACAGCAAGATCAGTCATGTGGACCAGGGGTCATGTTTTGGTGGGCAGGAGGATTGCGGACAGTGAATTCTAAATCTAACCTGCATGGCATAAACACCACAATGGGAGAAAGAAAGAAAGAAAAGGTTCCTTTAAATGTAAGAAGTTTACACTGGTCACCTGCAGTGAGCAGTCTCATTTGCGTGTAGGAGGAGGGGGTGGGGGAGGTGGCGGATACTGGTAGGTGGCAGTCTGTCCCATGTAGCCTATCATGTTAGTGCCTGGAGGCTGAGGAAACTGTTGTGACATGAGAGGCTGCGGCTGCTGGCCTGACCGACCTATCCCTGCATACTGCTGTTGAGTCGAGCTTTGTGAGGTTCTCCCGGCAGCAGCACAGGCAGCAGTTGTAGTGGTGGCCCTATAGCCACTAGCAGCACTGTATTCTGCAGTGCCATAACCACTTGTGCCATAGGCGGCAGCAGCTGCTCCATAGCTCCCTTGGGTGTAGCCATACTGGCTCTGGGCTGCCCCAAATGCAGAATTTGGGCTTCCATAGGCACTACCATAGGTCTTGTTTGCTCCATTGGTGTAACTGTCACTACGTTCACGGTCTCTGAAGCTGCCAGAGTCTCTCCGGCCTTCTTTTACTCCCCGAAGCCTCCGGTCACACTCCTCCTGGTACATCAGATTAGGGTTGTTGGAGGAACTGGTGGTACGGTAACGAGACCGACCTCCTGAGGGTGGAAATGAAGTTCAGTGCTGTGCTTAACTCGGTTACAAAAGGTCTCCAAAATCCTGTTGTTTTGTTTGTTTTTTTTTTGTTGTTTTTTTTTTTACACAAACTGCTCTCCCACCCACCTATACCATTCCACAACAGGGCCAGAAGTCACGGCACAAAATTCTTTACCAAGTCATTATTCCTACACAAGTTTGTCTATGGCTCTCTTTTTCTTCATTGAAGCTCAAATTCTGTACCCTGGACTATCTTATAAATAGAGCAAAACAGGAAAGAAAAAGAAACACAGAAGAAATACAGCACTGACTTGAAATTCACTGGGCCAAAAGTTTACTTTGTTTCCTTGCAGACTAGAAGCTAAAACTCTCTGGAAAAAGGCCAAGTGTAACACACTGCTACCTAGAATTCTGCTAGGCAAGAAACAGGAGGACAGTGCTGCTGGAGACTCTCATCAGGAAAAATAATCTGAAATTAAAGCACTGAACCTCCTTCAGTTGGTTAAATGGACTCTAGAATGAATGTATGCTCAAGATTAGCAATACGTATTTTATACTCAGCCTATCTGTAGAAGAGTAAAATGGCAGGAGTTTGACATTGATTTATTCTGCTCAGGTTCTTTCCAGCTTCCCTCCATGCTGTCGGACCTATTCTTTCTACACCCTTTCAACATCCATTTACCTCCACCACCTCCTCCTCCTCTGTGGTCCACAAGCTGCATCAGTTTTGGATTGATGGCCTGGTTAGCTTCCTCCAACACTTTGATCAGCTCCCTGGCTTGTTTCAGGTTCCCTGGTGTGAAGAATGTGTAGGCAGTACCCTTGTTGGTGCTACGGGCAGTACGGCCAATTCGGTGCACGTAATCCTCAGAGCTGTTTGGATAGTCGTAGTTTATCACAAACTTTACGTCTTCCACATCTTGTGAGTTTCCCAGTTGGCGAAGCACAGTGAAGGGGTGGGGTTGAGGAAGGGAAGAAGAAGGGAAGGACGTGCCAACGAAAGGTGGGGAGCACGAATGCAGGTGACAGTAATAAGAAGAAAAAAGCCAAAGTTAGTAATTGCATGTAATAAAGATAAGACAGACTCATCCCAAAAGAGTATATAGTCTGAATGCTAGACATGCTTGAGCAGAGAAAAATGCCCTGAAAACTGATTGCAAATCTTAAAGCATGTTTCCCTCCATTCAAATCTATCCTCCACTTACTGAATCCTCTTATCATGAGGGGTTCTTGCACACTGCCAGTTTTGAAACGGCAAACTGAATTTCACTCGTTCTGTAACAAGATTAGCTGCAGCAAGTGAAACGCCACCTCTGTTGCGGACTCAGCAAGTTAGAGTGGAGGAGGGAGAGATCTGCCATAGCGAGACTTTTACTCTGTTGGGAGAAGTCCAGGAAAGACTAACAGTAATTAACTCACTTACCTTCAAATTAAACACAAGGGAATTAAAAATCTGTCTTAATTTTACTTTACAGAGTTTTTAAATTTTACTTTATACTGCATGATCTCTACAAAACTCAGCAACACTTTCCCTTCTCTTGACATTTAAGCAATTCCTGACATGAAATAGTATTCACATTCTGCCAATTTAAAAAAAAAAAAATGCAGACCACAACTAAAACTTCTTAACCTGCCTTCTTAGTTATTATAACACATTGCACTAACATTTCACCAGCTTACTCCTGACAAATTTAGGGGTTCTGATAATCTCCCACTTCAGTCTAACATTTAAAGCTTTTAGATATTCTGCTTAAGTGCTCAAAATTGCAAGTTGTACTATACACAAAAATGCTCTTAAACCTTAGCACAGACATTAAAATCTTGCTTTTCCAACAATAAATTTTTCCTTAAGTGTATGGGACAAACTAAGTAAATGTTAGTGTAATGCTTTAATTAAAATATCTTTAGTAACATACGCAATATTAAAAGAAGCACAGTATCACAGTAAGAGTCCTAACAGCTCACAAAAAAAAAAAAATCTGCATTTTAAGAAGAATATTTAGAAAATATCCAAGATAAAACACAGATTTTTGTGATGATGTTGTTGTTCTTGTTAAAAGAGAGAAACATTCTCTGTTTTTTACCAGACCGATGCACACTCCCTCCTCCTGTGGGAAACCGCTGCAGCCGATCCCGTCTCTTTGCCTTTTATTTTTGGCGGCCTCCTTTCGAAAACTCCGCCTTCTGACACGGGACCACTGGAGCGCGGGGAGCATGCATCAAGGGTCCATGGCAGCGAGAAGTCCCCACACACGCTCGCTCTGTGAACTGGCTTAGACGCTTCTCTGTTGCCCCATTTGGTTGTGAAGCGCCGGAGAACCTGGGTTCAGGTAAAAGTTTCAGGTCCTCCAACGCTTTCTGTGCCCCACCAGGGGTTAATATGGGCAATTGTCAAAAAAATGAAGGTACAAAAAAATGACATCCAAAGGGTCAGACTGCATCTATTGCCCAGACTGCATCAATTTCAAAGAGGGGCTAAGGGGCGAAAACAAAAATGAGAGTGTCGTGTCAAGGGGGACTTTATGTCTGTTTCTTATTACAGCAAGGGTGGGAGGGGGGCTCCTCAGTCTTTGCTGACTCCCAAGTCCTGAATCACACCAAAAAAAAGGAAGTGAAAAGGCAGATTTCACAGGGGGCTGCGCGAGTCTCCAGCTAGGGTCCTTGGCACAAAGATTTTTTTGAAAGGGGAAAATATAAGTTAAGAGATAGGTAAATATGAGACATCTTCACAGCCAGGGTTTAACTAGAGTCTGACAAGCAGCAGGCTATATGATCCTTTTCCAATCCCATTCTGTACATCCATTAGCAGCAGAGAGTGGATTACCACAGGGGTTACAAGAAAGTGCTTTCCTGAAAGAAAGCACGGGGAACTGTAGCTAACAGCATAGATGCTAATGACTTGGTTTGATTTGAGGGGGGTGGAGATGGGATGGGAAGGAGAAGTAAAAGGCAGGAAGTGTCTTCCAGACTACGTGGGGTTCTGTGTATGCACGTAAGTGGCTGAAGAAAGACCAGAGCAAGTTCTTTCCAGTCTGCCATGCTCCAATGTATTTGTGAACATTCAAAATTTTCCTGCACTTTTAGAAGATAGTGTAGCAGGATCAAGAACTGAAACTGTAACAGCTATTCGGACAGCTGCTCAGGCAGGGCCCTTTGTCAGACCACCAAACCACTTTACAGAACAGACCAAGGCGGGAAATAACTTGGGCAGGAAATAACTAGCAAACATGCTGTCTATGGAGCTGCTTCGACCATCAATGTAGATATGCCCCCGACCCTGCACTGAGAATGATCTGCAGCTGATATCAAAGCTTCTGTTAAAGAAAACAAAACAAAACAAATTCAATGTTTTTACTTTAGCAGAGTGAAGTGTAACCAAAAAAGTAATTTAAAAAAAAAAAAAAAAAAAAAAAAAAAAAAAAAAAAAAAAAAAAAAAAAAATCAGTGCAGAGGGAGGACATCTCCTTCAGGGAATCATTACAAAGAGATTATGGGACTCAGAACTTACCTGGAAGGAGTTTTTTAATGAAAACCTCGTTCCATTGGGAAGAAGGAAAGCCCTGGTGACTCAGCCAAAAAGCGCGCACCCCTGTTTTATGTTATTTAGGTAGAGCCTTCACTTTCCAGGATCTTGGAGGAAGTCGTCCAGGAGTTTGCCACTTCAGTGACTTTAAAGCAGCAAACTCAGGGCCCCAATATGAGCAGAGATGTTCAGTAACAAGAAACAGACTCTGGTACCCTTCCCCCACAGCTTGAAGTGGGTGAGGAGCAGTGGGGAAACTATTTTCTGAGGTGGTAACCAATTGAGTAGTTTTGGGAGAGCATTTTTTGGGGTGGGGGGGAGAGATGGGGGGTTCTGTTTTAAATGTCTAGGCAAGATGCACAAAGAAGCTACCAGCACATAGCAAGCCTGTTTAAAAAACAAACAAACAAAAAAAATGCTGCTACAGAAAGCAGCTCTTATAATAAAAAAAAAAAAAAAAAAAAAAAAAAAAGTGTTTCAGGCCTCAGTCCCTTCTCCCAACAGGCCCAAGCTCTAACTGCACAGGTCCAGACATGACCCTAGAGGGCAGAGACTGAAGTCCATCCAATCACCTCTCAGAGGAAGTGTTGGACAATTTTTTTGGTGGGGAGGGGAAGAAGGGGTGAAGGTTATGTGAATAAAAGCTACCAAGACTAATATTGGTACGTCCACACTTAAATGGCACTGAGATGCACAGCACACAGCCACCCTTTAAGCATATGAAAAAAATGGAGGGGGTTACATAATTTACACTCTTCAGTAATCTGAAAACTTTTTTCAGTACTACTAGATTGATTATACTCATAAAGCTTTTTACATAAAGTCTGCCATAATGAATCAGACTACTCTGGCATCAACTCTAGTATACCTCATGAGTTTGGAGAGTGTAAAACTGAAGAACTGCTTTAAAAGTATTTCTAAATTTATACATTTGCCAAATGCAAGGGAAAATGAATGTTTAAGCATCTTTCATGTTACAAATATGCTCATTAAAAAGGGGGTGTTTTAGCTCATGCATCCAGACATTTCATTTCCATATCAATGAAATAAAACTATGGAATTCTGATCCCATGCGTGCTTGGCTAGGATATGTAGTAAAAGGCTCAATATCACTTCAGTGGTCCTGCCTAGGAGGAACACAGAATAAGAATGGCTAAATGCATAAACAAAAAGTCTGGAGCAGTGCTTTCCCAGACGAGAGCACCTATGATGGGCACATTGTGTCTATGTAGAGAACTGCCTACACATGAGCAATATGTTGAAAATGAAGAATGATCTGATGTTGAACTGCTCTCCCATATATGTTTTCTCTAGTGCATCTTTCTCAAACCCCCCATAAATTGGGAGCAATCCAGCCCTACTATCCAGCCACAAAAAACTGGATTTGGGAAGGAGGTGGGTGTGGTGAAAAGATTGGGTTGCATAATTGGACGTCTCTTCTCCCTCTTGGCGATCGATTAGTCATGCCTAGGCCTTGCTGCAGACCAAAGCCTGTTCATTAGGAGCAGGAAGAGACTTTGAATATGAAAGAAAAAAAAAAAGATTAACGTTAAAAAAGGCATTTCACATGTGGGGGAAAATCACGCTTTGAATTTAAGAAAATACATGTTTCAGTCCAAAGAAGAAAAAATATGGAGCAGCAGGCAAGAGAAGCCTGTTTGTACAAACCTAGACCACGGGATGCAACATCTGTAGCAATGAGGATGGGAGCCTTTCCAGAACGGAATTCTGCAAGGTAAGAGTCTACTATGAAGTAAGATTAAGAGTCACACGAAGATAAATCCATAGACTCTAGCAAGAAGTGCCATCTTTCCAAAACCCAAAATTTGGCTAAGGTTTTTTTTGACAGGAAAAACATAATCCGCAAGACTGCATGGAATTTGTCACATCTTTTCTGAAGGTTTCTGCTTCATTTCCCATGAAAAAGGCTTCAGTACCGAAGTGATCAAATACAAAGGCCGAGTTGGTTAGAATAAACTAGATATGGGGTTGGCAACCCCCTGCACATGTGTTGAGCAACAGCATGGCACAAGGCCATTTTGCTTAGCATGCCACAGCTGGCCTGGGTGCTGGGCAGCTGCCACCAGCCAGAGAGCCTGGACTGCTCACAGCAGGTAGCAGGGAGGCTGCAAGCCCTGCTGCGAGCAGCCTGGGTTTCATGGCAGGCAACCAGGAACCAGTGCACCAGGGTCTGGAGCCTCAGCCCGGATCCATGACCAGCAGTGACTGGCATGTGCACCTCAGGGCGCATAGCGGGGAAGGGGTCTCAGGCAGCACAGCCCCAGCCCCTTCCCCATTGTGAGTCCCGAGGCATGTGTGCAGCTGCCACCATGGAGCGGGGCCATTTCTCTGGACCCAGGTGCAGCTATCTGCAACCTGCCCGCCACCTGCTGCAAGCAGCCCAGACTGTGTGGCTGGTGACCCAAGATGCACGTGCAGCTGCCACACAGCAGGGATGGGGCCGGGGGCAGCACAGCACCAGACCCCTTCCTTGCCATGTTCCGAGGCACATGCGCAGCCACTAACAGTAACAAGCAGAGCCAGGGCTCTAGTCCCCAGTGCAGCCACTTGCAGGCTCGCAGCTGTTTGCTGCAATGAGCCCAGGCTCCATGGCAGGCAGCAGGAGCCTGCCCAGAGCCCAGGCTACTTGCAATAGGCAGCAGCAAGCCTGTAAGTGGCTGCGCCAGGGTCCAGAGCCCCAGTCCACCTTGCTGCCAGCAGTGGCCGCACACGTGCTTCCGGGAGCATGGTAGGGAAGGGGCCATGGCTGTGCTGCCTCAACAAGGTCCAGGCCCCTTGCGACTCCCTCGCCATCCGCCCCAGCACGCTAACATCTTCCAAGTCCAGGTTGTGGGGGGGTTTTGGCGCTCGGCCCAAAAACACTGCTGATCCCTGAACTATACTAAGATGTGCAATAGTTCCAAATGCCCACTTCCCAAACTTGGACTTACCATTAAGCACCCAATCTCTTTCTGGCTGACTCTTGTCTCCATGGATACACATAGCTGGCCAACTGTCAAGTGAGAGATGCGCATGATTTTAGACAGCAAGTGCATATACTAGATATAAAACACAAAATTTTATTGTTTAGAGAGAAGTGGGCATGTATTAAAAGCATTCCAAGCACCACACACTGCATTCCTTCCCTCTTCCTTTTCTTTTCTCTAGAAAGTAAACTTGTTGAGAAGGCTCCAACTCCATACAATTTGGGAGAATCTGGCAAGTTTTGGGGCGCTTCAGAATTAGCTTTTAATGTAACAATATCAGTTTTATTGACAGGGCTCTTTTACACTATTAGTCCTAACTGGATGCTGTACTGCACATGGAAGATGCTGTCCCAAATCCAGACCAGCATACTACCCTTTCTGAGCCAGCGTTTCATAGATTGCAAGGGGCTGGAAGGGACCTCACAAGATCATCAGGTCCAGCACCCCTACACAAGGCAGGAACAACTGTGGTCAGGTGGCCCTAGCGAGGTGACTGTCCAGTCTCCTCTCAAAGATTTCCAGGATAGGTGATATGACAGAACCTTTCTGGAATCTCAATACTAATCTGGCTAAGGAACTGAAGGAACAGATCACTACTAAGTCTAGTAATAAAGTCCCCCAGTGAGTGCCATTTTGAGTTTCTCCATGAGAATTAAGAACTAAGATGCAAGAAAATAGTTACCCATCTCTACGCATTCTTCGAGTGAGGTCATCACATCTTCTCTTGGTCTCCACAAAGATTATAGTCTTGTTTTCTTTCTCTGCCATGATTTCTTCCATCAACTGTATTAGTCTAAAAGAGAAGAAAGAGCTATGATGTATGAACAGTAATAAAAAAGTAAGTTTGCAGCTTATTGAGAGAATTCATATAATAAACTACTATTTAAAAAAAATGATTCAGTACCAATTATGCAGAATTAAATTATTGTAGTTTTTTCAATAATATTGTTAAGTACTATATAAGCAATTGTGTGATTATGGGGCTAAACTGTTTAAATTCTGGAGGTTAAATAAGTGACACAGACGTTGGTTAATTGCTCTGGACCAATTATTTTTAAGACATATTTCTGTACAACAAAGATTTTATATTCCCAGCCCTGCAGGAAGATTAGAATAGTAGAACAATGCCCATACTTATGGTCCTTTTCACTCTCCATGCATACATCTACTATCTGCAGGATGTTGTGGTTGGCACTCAGTTCCAGATTGCCCACATTTATCTGAACATATTCTCGCAGAAAATCTTCGGCAAGCTGACGCACTTCCTTTGGCCAGGTGGCACTCCACATCAGAGTCTGTCTGTCAGGCTAAGAGAAAAAAAAAAATAAAAGGAAGTTATTTGGACATCATATTTTGAAAAGAAATTTGAAGAAAATGGTACTTCAAAGATGTCATACCCTTATTTGGTCAACAATTTTACGAATCTGAGGTTCAAAGCCCATGTCCAACATTCTGTCTGCTTCATCCAACACTAAGTAGGTACATCGACGAAGGTTGGTTTTTCCTGCTTCCAGGAAGTCAATCAAGCGGCCAGGTGTGGCAATGCAGATCTCAACACCTTCAAATACACAAGGGGAAGAAGTAAGAGGTAAAATATTGAACATGTAATGAAGCACTATCGAAATAAATAATCATCAAGAACAACTTCGTTAAAAAGTCATCTGCTCTCAGATGGCAAAACTGAGTCACTACTTTTTCACTAGCAATCCTAGATATCCCCTAATAAATAGTTGCATTACCCATTCCAAATTACTGTTATGGTACTAGAACCTTGAATACAGTAGTCCAGAAAATGAACACCTACTATCAGAAAGCAGGGGAAGACAGATGGTTTAAGGACTCAACCACAGCAGAGAGGGTAAAAAAACAAAACAAAACCCCACACCTTAAACTTCTAGCTGAGCTCCACCCTGTGCATCTGACTGCTACATATAAAGAGTTCTATATCAAAAGAGGGAAAGCATGGATAAATAATGAACTTATACTAGTTGGAGACCACATCGGTACACACACCCCGATCTTCAGTAACTACTGTGTGTACACACAACTTTGTGGCAAGTGGACCCTAAATCACAATGACTTTGTTCCATTTCATTCAGGAGTAAGTTTTCCCAGTTTCCACTTAGCAAGATAGCAGCGGACACTTGAAAGATACCACAGAACAGCTAGAAGTCTCCTTTGACCTTATTCGTCTGTCCGTACCCTAAGAAGTTAGACAAAGTATGAGCTAAACTGCCAAGTGCACTGGAAGCCATATTTCTACTCAACAGCTACTAGGTAAGTCAAAGCTTTCACTTCCTTAGCTGGCTCAAGATAAGGAAAAGAATATTGCTTCAGTTAGGCAATTACTGTGCGACTACCTGCTACTGTAAGAGATGGCATACAAATCTGGATAGAATGGTGATTCTTATGTTCCTTCCACCAATTTCTAGTTGAGTCTCACAGCTGAACTTGAGAGGCATAGTTGTACCCATGTAAAAGCAGCATATAAACAGGAGAAGAAAAGATTCTCTAACATACTCCCTATCCAACAGCTTGAGTAAGGTATTCCCTTCTTTCCAAAAGCTGTCAGCAGCTGCCTGAATCTGCTAGTTTGGGGCCCTAAACTGAATTCTTAGGGCAGCTTACAAAAGAGGGTTAAAAAACAACTATCCCCCATACACAACTTACTGTATCTAGAACGTAATATTTCTATCAGGTGTCCCAAAACCAAAAGGTCAGGGAGATTTTTTCAGCTGCATCTTTGAACACGTGCTGATATTAAACAGTCCTCCATAGCAGGGTAAAGCGCTCATAAAAAGAATTCCAGAAAAAGGTTTGCTGCTAGAAAGTTTTCCCCTTTCCCCAGACTCTCCATATCTGAGAGGCTTTACAGTTCTTATCAACTATTTACAAAGAGCAGGACAATTTACCAAATTTACTCAAATAACAAGACGAGGCCCCCCGCACAAACAGTATGGCGGTCATGGTTAAAACTTACATTCATGTACAAAAAAGTCTCAATAAATATACTGTCTATTATTAAACCACTGCCAAAAGCAGCATGTGCTCAATAATGGAAACAAATTATGAAGTTGATCAAATGCTAGCCAATGTTTGAGTACAAGTATAAAACACATGGCCCACATTGAGCAAACACACACTTAAATTAAATTGCGTGTCCCAGGCCAAATTAGCCAAGTCAGTTTTGAATTCTATCAGCTGAGCAGAGCTCAGTTATTTAAGTCTGTGTGGAGCTACCATTAGCAAGTATCCTACCTCTCAGATTCTTCATACTCCCAAATCCATGGCAGGCATCTTACATGTAAGCCGTAACCCCGGAGGCCTTGGGGTTCAGATGCCCCCTAGATACGCTTGCCCCTAGCTAAGAGGTCATAACAGCAAGCTAGAGGGAGAACCCAAGAGCAATCCTCCATTGCCATCAATGGTGAAGCAGAGATTCTCCTTTTGGGAGGCTATAGTGAAGTCTCGCAGGAACACCTGCCTGCAGTGCAACGGACAGGCCTCCACCCTCAACTATGCCAAGTCATTCAAGGCTGGGAATAAGAGGATCTCCCCTGCCAGTTGCACAAAACCACCTATGTGGTATCTCCCCTGCCAGGTAAGATGAGAACCTACCACAAGAACAGGTTAGTGCAGCTCATCTGAATAAGATCTATGGTAGTGCACACTGCGCTCATTCATGGTGAGCCACTACAGTGAATACTTTTCAACTTCCTCTTCATTTCTACAGCCAATTTGTGCCTTTCTTTCCCATTTCTAATGATTCTCCTTTTTCCACCAACCTTCAGTGTCTGGCAAACACTAAATGGGGCCCCAAGCAGTTCATTCAGAATCCCTCCGTCACCCCTGTCTCTCAGCCTATTGCATACAATTAGTGTGGCCCTGCTACACACCAGGTTTCTTTGCACCTAAGCTACATATACATTTTTGGAGGATCCCAGAACTTGTGCATGACAAGAAAACCCAGTTCCAGTCATAAATGGGGGTTAATTAGAACACGGCTGCTTTGGGTGGGAGGGGGGTGACGCGCGCACGCGTGCACGTACATGCTGAGCTATGGGGTCACAGCAGCTTGAAACACTATTGACTAAGTAAATCATGAACAGGGATCCAGGTTTTCCTTTTCCCACAGAAAAAAACCCCCAAAAAACAGTAAACCACAGATTCCCTGCTTTTAATGGAGAAAATGGGGGGGATCTCCCCCTTTAGCAGAAAAATCCGCAAATTCTCCACTTTTGCAAAGAGCTCTTGCAGGCTGGCACAGTTTCAGCTTACAAGAGCTGATTGCAGAAAGGGCGGGAAACCCCCAGCCCTGCCTGGAGGGGGAAGGAGAGGGGGAAGGGCAGGGCCTGAGCCTCTGAATCAGCCAAGGCTGAGCTTAGACTCGCCCTTCGCCCCTGAAGGTAAGTGGAGCTGAGGGAATGGCGATGCACTGGGCACCGCCAGCCCCAGATGACACATCGCAGTGTCAGGAGCAGGATTGTGGGGGTCGAGGGCAGGGGTGTCCCTCTGCGGACCACGGTGGTAGGCTGCAGGGTAAAGCAGTGGTGGTGCAGTGGTGGCCGTTGCATGCGGGCTGCACACATGCTGCCTGGCCGGTAGAGGGTGGCTCACATGCGGCAGCCGCCCCACAGCTAGCCACATGGCTCCACGGGGGTGAGGGATGGTGGCTGTGGTGGCTGCGTGCAGAGCAGGGGTGGGGCTTGCACGCAGCAGCTGCCACTGCTGTCACTTGTCTGTGGAGCCATGCCTGCAGAGATGTGCGACCAGCCGCAGGGCTGCAGAGGTTGTGCAGTGGCGGCCACCACATACAAGAGCCCCCCCTCCCCCATCTGCATGCATGGCTCCTTAGAAAAGTGGCAACGGCAACGCAGGATGGTGGTGATGGCGCCTGCGTGCCACATGGCCAGCCAGCAGGGGCGAGGGGGTTTCACACACAGTGGCTG
>NW_005842400.1:1131148-1155806 GCF_000455745.1 Alligator sinensis | reverse complement strand
GCACCACTGCTGCCACTTCTCTGCAGAGCTGTGCCCATGGGCCGGGAGCGGGCGGCGCCAGGCCTGGCATTGCCCACCTCTGTGGAGAACATGTGTCCAAACTTCCTTGGACACTTTAAGAAAGCAACAAGACTCCAAAAAAACAAAAAACTGCAGCCAAGACTCCTGAGAAAACTCCAGCCAAGAACCCTTCAAAAAGTCCAGCAAAGTCACCTCAAAGAAGTCCTTTCAAATCAATACGATTGCTATTTACAATATAAATACATTAATGTTCCTATATTACTCATCTGTAATTGACTGAGTACAAAATTCTGGGTTATTTTTGGTGAAAATAGGGTATCAGGCCTTGGTTCAGAACCCCATCCCGCTTTTATAACATTGTTTCCTATGGAAAAATTGGTTTGGAGTTACGACATTTCAACTCAAGCCTACATTTTCAGGAACCAATTGGGTCATAAGTCTGAGGACTGCCTGTATTTGGAGCGCAGGGCACATTTTAACATTCTGGGTGCGTGGTTTGTGGCACCACAACGAGGTTTGCGGTGCCACAACCCATACGGACCTACATGTCTGGACGCGGCCAGGGAAAGCAGGATCTGACAGTAAGACAGGGGGGTGGGGTAGGCTGCAGGGAACAGATGGCAAGGTAGCCACCTGACACCCTCCCTCCAGATTAATCTTCTCTGCTGTAGCAGTGGGAGGGGGACAAATTCAAGGTGCACCTCCAATAATTAGATTCCATGCCTGGAAAACTAACAATTTTATAAGTTTTCCATATATATAGGGGTGCACTGATGGAGATTTTGGGGGGTGATACCAATAGCCGATTTTTAAGGAGGCTTAAATCGGCCAATACTGATCTGATTTCTGATACCAGCTGCACACAGCAGCTGTAAGTCCATTGTGGTAAAAGGGGCGAGGGGAAGGAAGGGGTGCTGGGGAGGCACGTCAACGCATTCTGCTGTGAGGGAGGAGTAGGGCAGGGACAGACTGCCCAGCCGGGGTGGGACACAGGACAGAGCGCTTGTCCAGGAGTCGGGGAGGGGGAGGAAAGATCTGCATGGGGCAAGGTGGGTGGGCTGCAGCTGTGGGCTGGAGCCGGGGCTGCACTGGGCTCCTCTCGGCAGGTGCTGGGTTCAGGGCAGGCAGCGGTGGTGCTGGGAGGGGGCCTATGGCAAAATCTGGGATGGCTGCAGCTCCCTTTAGCCTCCCTCCCAGCGCCACCGCCTGCCCTGAGCCCAGCCCCTGCTGAGAAGAGCCCAGTGCAGCCCCAGCTCCTCCCCCACCCATGCTCCTTCCTTACCCCCTCCCCTTGCATCATAATGGATCTACCTGCTATAGACAGCTCTCCAAGCTGTCAGGCTCTGATCCTTGCTGCCTATGTGCTGTGTTGCAGCTGCGCACATGCACGAGCATTTACCTGCCAAACTATGGGCTGCATCAGGTCAATTTCTGATACAGCCAATTTTCTTTATATCAGTGCCGATCCGATATTGGACCGATGTATTGGTGCACCTCTATATAGACTCTAATTATTGGTGGGTCATATTTGAGCAAAAATGGTAAGGGGGGGGGCGGGGGAGCAGGGGAATCACGTTTTACAATACCTTCCAACCATATGCTACAGTTCTGGAAGATGTCTATTTTGTAGAACCTTGACTGTGTACAGAGCACCAAGTTAAGACCCCACAGATCAGCATGTGTAATCTTAACTTCAAATTCCTGCTCCTCTGAGTGCACTGTAATTTTCTTCAGGAAAAAGCTGCCCTGTTGACTTCCAGTATACTTTATCCACTGAACTACTGAATTTTTCAAGAATGTTTTCCCCCAGCAGCAAAACATTGTATGAAGAGAAACATGGATTTCCTGATAAGATGCATGTAATTTAGGTGTGAAAGGCTTTCAGAATGCACTTTATTCATGCCATGCATTACATTAAAGTTCCTTGGTTTGGGGTATTGTACTTTAACACTGTACTTTTAAACATATAAACATGAACTTGGCCTTGGATATGAATGATAAGTCATTTGAGCACTTATTTTTATTACCCATGCAAAATTGTGAATCCCTCAATATAGTAAGCCTACCTCTGAACCCTTCTTAAGAGACTGCAATAGCTGCAAGAGATGCAACAGGCAATAGTACACAGGAAGAAAAAGCTTCCTGTAAAGCTATACTCTAGCTTTCCTTTAAAGCTATAAAGAAAAAGAATTTGAAGTATATTAAGAGACTTTTAAAACAAGATTCTGCTGTAACAGAAATGGGGGTTTACTATTTGTATACCTCTGAAGGCAAAATACTTAGAGTTCAAACTGTGGGGGTGGAGATGTAGACATCACTGGAAGGAGGCAGGCAGGCAAGCAAGGGGGACAGGCTGCTTACGCCACTGCAGTGGTGGTGGGACAAATATAAATAAGACAGCAAACATGGTATTGTACCCACATACCAAGCAGAGGTGAAAGTTGCACTAAATTACTGTAGGTAGGTCAATACTCACCCTTTGCCTGTTTTCCTAGTGACTTTAAACAACAAGAACAAGACTGAGATTCTATAATCACCTTAATGCTAACTTTTGAAATACAAGGGATATTTAAAGAAGCGAGAACACTATTACCTCTCTCCAAGTCTCTGATCTGGGGACCTTTGGGTGCTCCTCCATATACGCAAGTACTCTTCAGTCTTGAGCATTTGCCATAATCATCAGCTACCTGCTGCACTTGTTGTGCCAGCTCTCGTGTAGGAGCTAAAACTAAACACTGTGAAAGACATGAATCCAGGATAGAGCTTATTAGCCTGTTAACACTCTACTGCCTGAAAAACACTGCACTACATCAAACTTGCAACATAACAAATTTCCACGGGTACAAGACATGGGCTGCCCACACTGTCCCAACAAACAGTTCTCCACTTCTTTTCTATGCCATATTCATGAAAATGCATCTGTAAGTTTCCAGATAGAAAACTGAGTAACACTTACAATTGGACCATCTCCCCTCTCCAAATACGGCTGGTGGTTGATGTGAACAATTGCAGGTAACAAATACTGAAACAGAAGAAACAGGTTTTTGAGTTAAAATGAAACAAAATTTCAATTATATCAGGTCAATGATTACAATCTTGGATCAAGAGAAGGACACATTTATAAAGCCTTATATCTTTGCTAAAGCAGCCAATATCCCATACATCAGAACAAGCAAGACACCTCTACTCAACACAATACAGTTTTCAAACCTGGATGACCACATCTAGGCATCTAAGAAAACAACCCAACTTTAAAAAGGTATTAAGCATTAGAAAACAGATAAGATCAGGCTTGCAAAGTATACTCATATGCTACTTGCTTCTTAAGTCTTTACTCCATAATAAAACAAGTATTTTTAAAACGTTACCTCACTCTTTGCACTTGTCTAAATGGCAAGGCAAGACCAACCACAAACCAAACAGAAATTCAAATAAAGCAATAGTGTAAAACATACCGCCAATGTCTTCCCAGAGCCTGTTTGAGCAATGCCCACCATGTCACGACCACTGAGGGCCAGTGGGAAACCCTGGCATTGAATCGGGGTGGGTTCTGAAAAGTTCTGATCAATCAAGACATCCATTACATACTCTGCAATTTAAAGAGACAGTGAAGGCAAACTACTTAAATAAGAACAGAAGAAATCAAATCTGAAGACAGATGCAGGGGAAGTTGGCCTAAACAACCTGGACTGAGAATAATTTCAGGTTTCTCACTTTTAAGTCTCAGTGACAACAAGTCAACATCTCTCTTAAAAGTTTACTTTTCCAATTAAACTGTACAAGGCTACATGTAGATCTGAAAAAACTCCTCCTAAAACTAAACAGGCTTGATTAGCAACATGTGCTCCCAGGACTTCCTCCCTTTCCCAAACAGAACTATTAGTATCTTGAATAACAGAATACTTACGTGGGAAGTTACACTGGTGGAAGGCAAACACAGGCTTGGGGCAGGCTTCTGCCCCCCTAATTGTAATCTCCTTCTTCCTTCGCAGCTCTTCAACCTCAAACTATTTATGGAAACAAACAAAAAAACCCAACCAAGTGGTGAGCAACAACTTGGTGCAGATGCTTCTGATAGCAATTGTCAAGAGACTCCCTAACAGTTTCGCTGACAACTTGGTTTCAGAGGTCTCAGTTATTAGGTAAAGAGGGACAACGGAATAGATTACTGACTAAGGATGGGAAGGAGGCAGGGTAGCCCCTCCCCTTATATTAATGCAATTAAATTGGGAGCTAAATGCACAACTCCATGCTGTAGATCATAATCTAGAACTGCTATGCAAGGAGCACTTATGAATAATTTTCCTGTCAGAAAGTGTTGAACAATATAGAAGTGATGCATTAAAGTTATAGGAGACATCTTTTCAGTTTCTAGAAGAGAACCAGAGGACTGGGGAAAGGGAAAAAACAAAAACAAATGCACCAAAAACAGGAAGATGGGATTAAAATATTACCACAGGACAACAATATGTTATAACTACCTCTTTTTTTGTTGTTGTTCCTAATTACTCATCCACTAGCAGCAGTGGATTGGGCTGTTTCAGCAAGTTTTCCCTTAACTTTCCAGCTTGCCTCAAATACTATTCCAGGAAAGTTTCTGAACAATGCAGTTTACAACGATGAAACATGCCATATTTGTAACTCTGAAAGTAACTGAACAAGTAACCAAAAGAAATACTTCTGTATCTAACATACATACATAACAGGCTGTGGAGAGGGAAAATGCAATTATCCCAATAAGTTTCGGGAACTGTTACCACCTTTAAAAGTTTCCCCCAGTGTACCAAAAATTAAAAGAACAGAAAAAAAGAAAAAACTTACTGCAGTGAGCCTGGCCACTTCTGGATGTTCCACATAAAAATTCTTCTCAAACTTGGGCAACTCACTGAGGTCCCACTTCTTTTTACGGAGACGCTCTCCTGGATTACCAAATTTCTTTGGAGAAAGAAACCTGAAGGGAGGGGCAGGGAACAACCAATATTAATTATTTAAAAAAAAAAGCAAGTTACAAATGAAGCTCACTTCTCTTGTATTTTCAGATCTCAAACACTTTCAAAACTATTCTTCAATTAAGCTCCTGATTTACAAACAGGAAGACCATCCCAGGAAAACCCCCAGCTGCAGGGGGGAGGGAAATGGGGATGTTACAATCACATGATGCTACTACCCCCAAACCAAGGTAAATACATGATGCTACCCCCAAACCAAGGTAAATCTACCCTAATCTAATAAATTTTACCCTAGATCCAATCCAGTGTAATTCCTTCCTAAGACAGCTCTTATCTTCAGGCTCCTGACTAGAGCAGTGTTTCTTAACCAAGGGCCCATGGCACCCTTGAGTGCCATAAGAGCCTCTGAAGTGTGCTACCAGGACAGACAAAATAGGCAAAATAAGCACAGGCTCTGGTTAGGAGATCAGTGTAGGCTCTTTCCTTCCAAACACTCCTCCTTACCCCATTCACAGAAGTGCAGGCCAGACCTGCCAGCTGCTTCTACTCCTCCCAAGCCCTTCTTTAAGCAGGTAAGCACGGTTATAAATAATCTTTTGGAATGCTCAAATAATCTTTTTTCTGCTCAAGTCACAAAAGTTATGGAAGGATATCTTGAGTCTATAAAAAGGTTGAGAACCACTGGCCTAAATGTTTTCTGTCTCAAGACAATTCTGTTAGCATATGCATGACATTTATGTTTTAGTTCAGGGGTGACCAACCTGAAGCACATGTGACACAAGCGGCATGGGCAGTCTCTGCATGTGCCTCACAGTAGACCAGGGAGAGGACAAGCAGCACAGCAGCAAATAAGACAGAAAGTGCAGGAGACTGGACAGGGGAAGAGAACTAAACTGGCACTCAGGAAAGGCACAAAGCTAATTTGTAGCATGTCTGCAAAAAGGTTGGATGCCACTGTTTTACACACAAAATTTTGTAAAGTTTCTTCAAAGCTTGTTCCATCAGTGCAGAGCATGCCACAAGACCCACCTGATAATCAATTCAATACAAAAATAATGAGTTTGTTTCCCACCTGTTCTTTCCTTCTTAAGATGTACTTGCCAGGCAGTCAACAAATAGAAGACAATGGAATGCAATGTGCAAATCGGAAGCAAACAGGTCTCAAAATTATGGCATTTTCTCTTGGTAGAACTGTATTAGTTACAAAGCAGCTAGAACCTTCCTTGGGGCCACAGTAGAAAGATCTGGACACTGGAAATTGGGCCCTGTCTCTTGGATCAGGGGTTAGCAACAGTCTGCAGGCTGGATCTGACCCTCAAAGGTCTTATCCACTCCACAGGGACAGGGATCTGCTATCTTGACCTACAACACTTACCCTCACTGCAAATGGGAGAGCTGGGGCAGGAAGGGGTAGGCTTGCAGCCCAGGAAGAGACAAAAGTTTGCTAACTCATCTTAAACATTTCTACTGACCATTTCAAGAAAAAAGAATTGTGCAAGAACATGTCTAGCAGAGACATTCAGAAATTAGTACCCCTTACCTTCTACTTAAGTCTTAGTTTTAGGAAGCAGGGGATTCATAAGAAATTACTTTGTATATTTATAAGAGAAAATGTGAGCTGTTGCAACAACTGCTGAGAGTGGCTGAAGACTACAGCACTGACTGACAGTACCTACTCTAAACGCTGACTTAATAATACAGCTTCAAAATTGTTTTTAAAACAGTTACTGGTTTAATTACTCTGACAGATCTATGTAGAAGTTGCCATTCTAAATACTGTCAGTTGAAATTTCACCCTAAATCTAGGATTAGTTTTTTAAAAAGGGCATTTTTAAAACCTGCCATCAAGAAAAGCATTTGATTTGTTTACACTGCTCATAGAAGGACAAGATTGCTACAGTGCTTGCCCATAAACATAGCACCACCCTTGTGCATGAGTGCCTACAACTGAAAATCTAAAAATTAAAAACTAACAACTGAAATGAAGCGAGCTTTTTTTTTTTTTATGTTGTCCAAGTTCACTGAAATGTAAAGTTAACAGCAGAGTAAAAATCTCATTTTTAAAAAACAATCCTAGTTATCTGTAACACTTCAAATGGGCTTCCATGCTGATATTAACTAGGTGTGCCCACAAACTTTCCCAACCCAAGGTACAGGGTAGGATTCAAAGAAGAAAGCAGAACCTATTGTCTGACTGGAAAAGGAATTATACTGCTAGATGTCAAATCAAATTCACTACTACTCTTGAGAGGAGTTAATCCACTTTTCATCCAGGGTAAACATTAAAAAAAAACCCAAAAACAAAACAAAATAAAATTTGCATTTTTGACAGCCCCTTTCACTTTAAACATGAATATGGCTTATTTCTTAGTCCCATTCTGTATCAGCTCATCAACATGACAGCTTCTAATTGTTCTATAATTTTTAACAAAAGATTCCAAAAGTAATTTACAATTAATAAATTATTATTTTTGTATTTTATTATTAGTGACTTTTTCTTTGGGCCAAGATCTGAAGCCACTCCAAGTTACTATTTACAGAAGTATTCCAGAAGCCCTGGATCTGTCTCTGATTGACAATGTGAGTTAAGGGCATGACGTTCCAAATGCTTATGGCACTTAAGTAACTTTACTGACGTGGATAGCCCCAGGGAGGTCAAAACTACTTACAAAACAACAGTAAGCAAAGGCAAAAAAAATTGACACTAAAATATTTGGTTATTAACATCTGCTAATGACCACCCAAAGGGAATATATACAAAATTATGCTATACCATATTTATATGCACCCCACAAACCTTTCCCCCAAAAATAAGCCCTGCAAAATTGGGTTGTATGTCTTAAGCAAGGAAGCTGATTTTCTGTCTAGAACAGCACAGTAGCATTTCTAGTCAGGTAGTTCTGAGGGAGTCAACTGACTTAGTGGCCCATTATAATATACTTGATTCCTACTAACTGCTCTTCACCCAACAGGTGTTAACAACCCTCTTTCCTTTCTCCATGGTCTTAGATATTCCACTATTTATCTGGGCTTATTTAGTCTAGAGAAGAGACTGAAAGGAGACATAACAGCAGTCTTCAACTACCTGAACCGGGAGGCTACTGTTCTCAGGGGTGGCAGATGACAGAACAAAGGAGCAACAGTCTTAAGTTGCAGCAAGGCAAGTTTAAGTTGGATATTAGGAAGAATTCTCTCACTAGGAGGGGAGTAAAATACTGGAACAGGTTACCCAGAGAGGTGGTGCAAGCTCTATCCTTGGGGGTTTTCAAAATCCAGATAGACAAAGCCTTGGTTGAGATGATCTAGTTGGGGCTAGTCCTGCTTTGAGCAGGGGGTTAGACTAGATGACCTCCTGAGGCCCTTCCCAACCCTAATTTTCTATGATTCTGCGATGTGTTATGTTGCAACTACAAATTATGTTTAAGATTTTCAATCTGAATTATACCAGTATAAAGCTAGATTAAGGTGACCAAGATATGGTCTGCATACCACAAGGCTCCTCACAGGTCCATACATTTGGTGGTGGAGCAAGCAGTGGCAGAGCAAACCCCAGTGGCAATTAATGCTGCTGCCTTGCCACTCGCAAACTTCCAGACCTGTGGGGAGTCCCAAGAGTCAGATCTGGAGTGCAGAGTGGTATCATCTGGCCTGCACAGCTGCTGCTGTGGCTTCAGGAGCCATAGTTATCAAGGCTACTGCCACCAAATTCAACTCCTCAGGCCAGATGATGCAGCTCCCTGCTCCTGATGCTACCCATGGACTGGCTCCATGACACTCACCTGGCCCACAGGACCAGACATGTTGGACATTTGCCTGGAGTACTTCTACTAATTAGCATAGATTTATTCCACATTTTTACTAGTTCAATAGTACCACTACTGACTGATATTAAATATTCAGCTATCATGTCAACCACTGTAGTGAAGCCACCTCTAAGACAGAATTAAATAACAGATTATTCAGTGCCAAAGCAGCACAGCATCACTTCCAAACCTAAAAAGTCACCTAGTTTGTTCAAGATGGGAAGTAAGGAAGACTTGCATAGCCAGCTGACCATACAAGGGGAATTGACAGCAAGCAAAATGTACCATCCAGCTGGAATCTGGCCACCCTGCTGGGGGAAATGCCTGTTATCTTTCAAACCTCTTGTGCCATCTTGATGACAGCAAACGATTAAAAATGGCTTTGCATCTTAAAAGATGAAGTTCATAAAGATACATCACTGAAATACTTTTTGTTATTACAACACATGGCAAAATAAGTGGATTATTCTGAATGAAATCAGGGTTAATATACACTGTGTGTGAATGGAACCCTAAAAAGAGGGCAGGGGCAAGTAGTTCTCCCTTTCTGATTCTGCACTTTTCACATAGTCTTTTAAACTGCTTGCATTCAAAATAAAAGAGGTGCAGAACATTTTAGTTAAATAAAAATAACCTTTTCTTTGATTACTCCACTCATTTAACATTTATTGAAGTGAAGCATTTCAATATCAGTCTAATACCCAAAAAGCACAGAAGAGTCTAGATTAGAGAGTCCTACGCCTACAATGGCTTAAAAATAAATCTCGTAAGTAGAATTCTTAAAAATAAATACCTATTTAGAATCAAGAAAAAAATTAACCCCAAATAAGAGGTTACAAATGGAAATACATCAAAATGGGGTGTACTAAGGATACAGACTCTGGCCCTTTAAGTACAATATTGCACACTACTATTCACTCAACTCCAAAAAAGAGCGAGGCCTCCACTATCAGCAACTTGCAGATGTGTTTACCCCAATGTCCTTGCCTTAAACCAGCTGGAAAGCTCAGAGTGGAAAAACACTGAGGCCTGCTTCTCTGTCAAGTAACTGAAAGGATCTTTTCATTTCAGAAGACGTGTGTGGAGAATGTAAACATAAAATGAGAGTGCAGCTCTGTGCTCCCCCTACTCTTCTGAGGGAAATAACATTAATAAGCACTTCAATGTACACAAGAAAAAAAAAATCCCCTGAATCTCACCAAGGCAGGAGGAGAAAGTAAACCTAAGTGTAGCAAGCAGGCCATTTCCTTCTTACCAATCTACACCCCCCCCCAGTCTTCAGTTTTCAAGGAAGGAAAAATAAAGGTGTGTCCTCATTTCTCAGAAGCCAAGTTCTTATATGCCATTTAAACTTATTTTATGTGCAGTTTTAACTTTCTGTGGAGATTTACAGTAGAACCACTGTCCTGCCTCAATTCCCTTCCCTTCCCCAGGTAATTCAGGTCTGTTCACACATTTCCTATCAAGTATTTTGGAGGTACCAGATTGTTGTGAATAATCACGAGACCAACTCTCCTCACACTGAGCTGGGTCCCAGGAGAAGCGAGACCTGGGAAACTGCACGAGAAGGGGATCAAAATGTTTTGTGGCCTTTGCAGAGAAGATCCTGGCTGCCGAAAGAGATACAGGCTGGAGACTGAACCGGGAGCTACTCCCCACGTCTAGGAGGGTCCCTACAACCTACCACAGTCGCAGACGGGGTCACCCAGCAGGGCTTGGTCGGGCCGCCCCACATGACCCTCTCGGAGCACTTCCCCAGAGGCGGGGGCTCCCTGGGGCACCCAGGCGTTGCCATGCAGAGCGGGGCCGGGGCCGAAGGCTGCATCCCCCCCCCAGGCGAGGGGACCCGGGGGGGACACCAGGCCGGGGGGGACTCCCCCCTAGCGGGCCCCGATGGGGGAGGAGAAGAAACTCACCCTCCGCGGTCACGGTCGCGGCCGCGGTCCCCAAAGCTGCGCATGGAGTCCATGGTGCCGGGGGGAGCGGGGCTGAGCGCGCGAGGGAGGGGCGGGGGGGCGAGGGCCGCGGAAGGCTCGGGGACGGCGGGGCCCGTTAGGCGCGGACACCGAGCGTCTTCCTTCTCCGGACCCCCGGCACAAAATGGCCGCCGCCGCCCCAGCCCGCTCAGCTTACGTTAAGGGCGGCCCGAACATTACGTAGGCTACGTGTCCGAGGAGCAGCGCCTATTCTCGAATTCCGAGTACGCAGGCGGCCCCTTGCGAATAAGCGGGCCAGAACAACAGGCCCCTTAAGAAAGTGACGTAGGGTTCTCCGGCGGAGTGAGAGCCTCGCGTAGGAAGGCAACGTTCTCCCTATTCCTAAAAGTCGGCTACGCAAAGTGCCAATCGCACAACCTAGCTATGAAGCAGGGAGACGGCTTTGGCCGAGCGGCACGTTACGTAAGGACGAGGCGTACGAAGGTTGCGTAGCGGCCGCTGGCTCTGAGCTGGAGGTGCCGCGGGAAGGAAGTGCCGTCCATTTTGCGTAAAATTTTTCAGTGGGTTTCGCTCAGCCGGCAACGGAGCGGGGTAGGAGGGAAAGGGCAGTAAAACCACGTACAGGGTGCAGCGTATCGTGGTTGAAGAATAAGGCCCTTTCCCTTAGCGGGCTGCAGCTTCGGGAGGCCGCATTGCACTGCGGAGACAATAACCCGTGTCTGCTGCGACTGGAGCTGCAGCGCTTGGGGGGTCTCCCTGTGCGGCTTTCTTCTGCAGCCCGAAGACCGTCCCCTGTGTCCCCTGCCCAGTGTCACAGCCCGCCCCGAGCTCGGCGTGTCTGCCCAGCAGGCAGGGCCTTGCGCGAGCGTGCACTTCTGGCCTGCCGGCCGCCTAGGAGCAATGGTGCAGTGCGGGGGGCAGCCATGATGTTCGCTCTTCCCCTGCTTCCAGGAAATGGAAAGCAGACAGACATTCCGCCGGACTAAATGAACGTGCCTCTGTGCAGGCCCGGCAGCTCTCCGAATCGTTCGCGACAACCTGGGCAAAAACTACGTGAAGTGATAATGTGCAGGGCACTGTTAGACTGCCCAGATGTTTCTCCGTGCCATGCTCTGCAATATGCTAGGACCGAGAGTCTCCAGGGTTGAGTGGAGGAGCCCCCTCCTATTGCAGCACCAGTAGCATATAAACTGTTCAAGGGCCGTTTTAAAATTAGCTCTCCCCCCATCCCATAATTCCAAGTGGCCCCATAATTAGATTATACTAATTGTTAGGGTTTTCTGGTTTCCAAACTGAATTTATTTGCTCTCTATACCTATTTGTTCTTGTACCAAGGCTGCCCTTTAGTTTAAAGTGTTTCCCTCCCTGCCCCCTTATCATGTATTTATACAGATTAAACAAATCCTTTCAGCCTCCATTTTGCTAAAATAAACGAGCCAAGATATTTTAGTCTCTGCTAGAACTGGCTCTACTTAAAAGTGTTCTGTTGCATCTAACTGGTTCATGTTTTAAAAGAGATTAGTCAGATAATGTTTTGAAGTGTTAAACCTAGTAATAGTGACTGATTAAATGCTGCTTTCAGTCATAGATGTGTAATTCCACTGAAATCAATAGGATTTCATAGGTTTGTAACTGAAATTAATGTTGCTTACAGTATTGGATTTCTCTGATTCTTGTAGCTTTACAAAGCCCAATGCTCTCTTGGCCATAGCAAGTGGAAGTTGTGAAGCCCCGCAGGTGTGTGACAGTTGGGGGAACTGGAAGGAGTAATATCAGCTCTGCAATTTCATATCAACCACAGAAAAAAAACACTTTTTTAAGGCATGGTGGAGCGCTAGGAGACATCTGCTCTTTGCAGCCTTGTTGCCCCACAACATATCCAGAGTGAGTTTCTTGTCCTTTGCAGAAGTCTTTCCCCACTCACAGAAGGGAGGATCTGGCCTACACAAATTCTACGCCCTTACTTTTGTAAAAGCTGACAAAAGATGTTGCAAACAAATACAATAGAACTTCAGTTATCCCAAATGATTAGTGTCACTATAATTCTGGATAATCAGTTTTCCTAGATGGGGGTGTCAAACTCAACAGGCAGCGTGGGCTGGATGAGTGGCATGGGGCTGGTCCACTGGCAGGATTGGACCTGTGAACTCCCCTCACCCCCATGCTAGACCAGTGCCCACGGTGTCTGTTCTAGGATCTGCGCTGCACACGGTGGCCCCTCCCCCCTGCATTGGTCTGGAATCTGTACCACACATGGTATCTGGTCCAGTTGGTCCACAATCCATGCTGTACGCGGTGCCCACACCACTGGTCTAGGACTGCACTGTGTGTGGTGCATATCCTGGACTGGCTGGGGAAGACGCAAGGCAGTGGGAGAGGAAGGGAACCTGTGTGGCACAGTACTGGATGAGCTGGGGCTGGCACCAGGTATAGCGCAGATCCTGAAGCCAGCATGGTATGTGGTGCGCATCCCAGGCCTTATGTGCAGGGCCGGTCTGGCATGCACTATATGGGTTAATTTGGACACAGGAGCAGCACTGGAAGCTGAATGATGGAGTTCTGCAGGCCAGATGCAGCCAGGTAGCCTTATCTTTTGGCCCCTGTCCTAGATAATCAAACACCACAATATGAAGTGCACTTTAATTACTGTTCTGTGTAGTAAGCTAAAAAAAAAATCAAGGAATGAACGTATGGTATTATGTAATGCTTAAAGAGCTCAGAACATTAGTTAGTAGACAATACACAGTTGTCTCACCGACAAGCAAGCCAACTGTGGACTGGTGGTTTTGTTAATACAACACTTCCTAGTTAACTGACTTCCCAAATAGTTGATGCTCCACTGAAATCATTTTATTCAATAGTCAGGTATTCCTCAAGACTAAAAATGGGCCTACCTCCTATCTGACAACTAATTGAACTATGATTAAATCTGAGAGCGATTTTGAAGATTATTCCCTGACCCATCCATAAAACAGTGGGAAATATACTTTTCTCATGTATTAAAGCTTGTTTTATTGCTTGTTTATGTGCTATGTAGGTGAGTGGCCTGCCTGGTATTTAAATTCATGCTAGACCAGGTTACATTTATTAAATTCTTGATTGATCATCAGTATTTGTATATGATGTCAAGATCTTATATTTTGTCCACTTTGTGATCAAACTGTGTAGCTAAGGCGTTCTCAAATGTTTTCCTGGTTGAGTCCACATTTTAATAGAGAAGTTATCTAAACTATCTGCAATGTTATTCTCAAAGGGATGCCTCTTTGGCATTAAGCTGGGGCTTCTTTTATCCTGTGTTTCACGATGTGTGTTGTCATTTACTGGTCACATGATGCTGGCAGCCTTCCCTGAACTGCATTTAAAGAATTCAAACCATACATTATATATATTTCTAATGTTACTTTCCTAAAAAGAAGTAATTGTTCGTGTTGCCACATAGGTATTATGTAACTGTGAATGGGAAGAGAAATGGTTTATAAAATAATCTCTCTCTTTTCACTCGTCAGGAAACGACTGACTGAGCAAGTCATGAAAAAGGGTATGCCTTATTTTTTCTCTAGATCTGACTTAACTTTTTTAAAAGTTTTGTTTCTTGCCTCAAAATAATTGATGACTATGACCTATCACAAGGTAAATACTATAGTGAAGAGGACGCACTGTAGTCTCACTGCGAAGCAAATACATTGAAGTCAACATCAAGAAAGAGTAGTCAACCACAATGAGTTCCTTGCAGTAAGACTAAAGTGATTTGTCATCTCTGTGCTTTTGCCTTATGATAGCACTTGTACTTTAATTACTCTGTTAAAAATGCACCTTTTTAGCGGTGAATAGAAACCCTCAAGCCAGGCGCTAAAGTTGGCTTCCCATTCGGCTCTTTTTTTGTCTGCAAAGAGGGTTTGCTATTAGGTGCTAAAAATCCCTCAAAGTGTTAAACATGGACTGTTTCTTTAATTTACACATTTTCTTTTCTGCTTATTTATTTGAAATATTGGGCTACATCCTGTTTAGTTTGCCCACTGAAGTTCTCACAACAAAGTTAATAGGCCAGTTCAGGTGATCAGGTTTTGACTTAAAGTATATGTATTGCACACAAGCATAGGGAAGAGATGTTCTAATTTGGTATTTTCCATTAACATGAAAATACATAACATTGTTAAATATTCTAAAACAGAATTAAATACAAATAAATCACTAATTAATCAAGATTAAAATTTCTAAAAATTGTCTTCAAGTAACTATCATTCTTCTATTCTCAATGAGATCTAGCAAGTTCCTGTATTCCTGTCTCTGTCCACTACGTTTCCCCTCTATGTATTAACCACTCATTTTTTTAAACCATGTTTGTTTCAATGCTGTTTTATTCCATGCTGTGTACACCCTATCTCACAGACATTCTCTTTCCAAGAAACTATAAAAGGTCCCATTAAGCCCATAAGATAAAACAGCTTTACTTCTCACAAACCCTAAAGAAGACATTTCTTGAATGAGTCACAAGTTTCTTTGCTTTGTAAATTTCTGACTGCTGCAAATTTCATTTAAAAAAAAGAAATAACATGAACCAGTTCCTGTTTAGATCATTGAAATATGATCTTCTAATAACTTTCTAGTGTGCTCCCAATTCTAAATATCCAAAACTGAGCCTGAAAAATACAAAGTAATCAGGGAGTCAGTAACCTTGGATACTTTGGCTTTATCTGGGCGGTTTTCAGATGGAGATTTTTGCCAGGTTTCTGCTTATTCTTTGGCATCCCCAATTCCTCCAGTAGTTATGGCAAACGTGGCTTCATTTTCAGGCATCTCAGGGCTGGTGGGTAAAATAAGCAAGGAAGTATCTCTCTTCTCTGTTTCAAAATGCAGTCCCCAAAATGTTATCAGCACAAACAAGCTAAAATATTAATCAAAGCCCTTGTGCCCACTTGTACATTGTAGACATTTTCTGTCAGGATCAGTAACCAAAAAGTGTGAAAACCTCCTTATGAACAGGATAAACCCAAGGTCTGCATACTAGTTAATTCCTCCTTAAGCCCTTCACAAATAAAGACTAATAACTGTCACAAAAAATGCAGGGCTTTTTATGATTTAGGTTTCCTGTTTGGAGGTGGAAGGGTGGAAAGGGAGGTGGTTGGTTAAGAGACATGTCACAACTATAGAATCTGGCTATCTAGGTTTTCATCCATGTATTCTATTTTTGCCACACCCCTGATTCCAGGAATACCACCTGGAAATCCCATTGCTGTTCTGCTAAAGCGAATTAGTCCTTATCTATTCTTTCTGTGGCTTTATATAAGCTGTTAATATAAATCTTGATCCATGGAAGCTCCTCTTATTCCAGCCTTGGACCTTTCCTGGGAACAGACCAGCAATTATACCAATTTGGAAGTCTACTTAAGACAAATATATGGTGGATATTATGCTAACTGAATTTCCAGTTTCATTTGCTTGTGAGAAAGTTTAAAATTAGACCACCTGGTTAATTAATTTGTCTTTCTTTTTTCTCAAAATATAATCCAAAAACACGTTTAATTTGAAATTCAGCTATCAGCTCTGAGGCTGTCACGTCCCAGGAGCATGGACTTTGTCTCCCATTAATTGTCCACATAACACAGGTCCTCTCCACAAAGAGGTAATTTACCTGTCATATATCTTGGCAATGCGCAGCTCCCCCCTCCCCTTCCGTAAGCTGATCCTTGTGGTTGAAGCATGGGCCAAGATGTGGCCACCAATGGGCTTTTTAGGGTCTGCCTGAAAACTAAATTCAGAAAAAATGATTAAGTGTCTCTATGAATTCCATGGAATAACTACTATAATTGTCAGACAATGTGTGATAGTCTCAGGTAAATAGATGTATCACAAAGGATTTAGCTAAGCTTTTGTTACACGTATGCCTTTAAGTAGGATTGTCAAAGTGCTCAGTGTTAGTCTAATTATTACTGCTCCCATGGACTTTAACAGGATCAGAGTTAGGTCACTGCTGAACATTTTAAAATCGCCACCCTTCATCTTTGCCCATAAACTACTAAAAATGTTGGTTAGCACTTTTAACATGGCTTATTTAGTTAAATCTGTAAAAATGTGTATCTACCCTGACTTCTGTCTTAAATTCAAGCCAGTAAAAGGAGCCATCAACAACAAGCAGAAAATGAATGGCCATAGAGTCATATGAATGTATGAGGGCTAACCGCACTAGGAGGGGCAGTCATAACCCAGACCTAATCCTATTTAAAAATAAAAATTGTATTTTGACACGTGTGCTTGTCCTTCCCCATGCAACCCCAATTTCCATTTCCATTAAGTATACAATATGAAAGGGGCAGTGTAAAAGAAAAAAAGGAGGGTAAGTGACTTACGTCATAGTTGCCCCTGGATCTGCAGTCATCTGATTGGTCACAAACACAGCCACATTATATTCTACAACAAAGGACAAGAGAAAGGGGAAGATATCCAATTGGAATTCATGCATATCATTGCAAAAATGGCACAAAAGACGTTATTGCTTGCTAAACAGTTCTAGGGCTTCACAAACAAGAGAATGTCTCTCCATCTCTCTTCTGGTATGAATTACTTAGGAATAGAATTTTCAAAAGTGATCACTGCTGGGCTTTGTTCCCATTTAACTTCAGTAATAGCAGAGGTAAGTTAATGCTGAGCAGTAGGGCTGTGCAAAGCTTTGGTCCCTGATTTTGATTTGGCGGAGATTAGACCCAATTTGGTGGCTGAATCTCCGAATCTGAATCGAATCAGGAGACCCTTTAATCTCTCAATTTGGAGAGATTCCGAAAGATTCGGCGATTCGGATATAGACACAACTTTAAATGTTTTTTCTACCTACCTCAAGGTAGCAGGCGGCTTGTGAATGCTGCAATGCTGGGGCGGATGCAGCGTCCCACAGGAACACGGGGGGGCTCCCCAGCACATTTGGCAGCAGACCTGGAAGTGGACCAGAAGCACTTCCGGTCTACTTTTGGGTTTGCTGGGGAGCTCACTGGGGGGACCCCTCACACTGCCCTGGCTTGGCGACTGGTGGGTCTGGGGGGACACCCAGGGCCAACTGCCAAGCCGGGGAGGTGGGGGGGCCCCCTAGCATGCTCCCCAACAGACCCGGAAGTGGACCAGAAATATTTCCGGTCCACTTCCAGGTTCACTGCCAAGCACACAGGGGGACCCCCATGCTCCTGTGGGATGCTTCATGCACCCCAGCATCACAGCATGCACAAGCTGCACTGGTACCTCAAGGTATGTAAAAAACATTTAAAGCTATGTCTAGGGCTGAATTGCAGATTCTCCAAATAAGCATCGAGTCTTCAGGTTCAGCCGAATCGAATCGGGGACAGTGATCCAAATCAACAAATCAAATCACTGTCGCCAATTCAGGCTGAATCCGAATTGAATACAGCCCACTTCGCACACACCTACTGAGCAGTTTTGAAAATCCAATTTTAGAAGGTTTTTTTTCTTTTTTTCTTTATTCTGCAGGAAGAACACTTTTACAGGAAGAACGTACTGTTCTGAATCACTCCAAAGAGAGGAAAGAATGTATCCTGCTACTTATCCAGTCATAATCCCTCATGACATTTTATAGTGCTAAGAGAATGCGAAGCTGAACAAGCTACTTTACTTTTCTGGGCCTCCGGTTTACCTCCTACTTTCATCTTGTCTATTTAGAATATAAACTCTTTAGAGCAGAAGCTGTCTCTTACTATGTATTTACAAAGTGCCCCAGTTCTTTCAGTTTGGGCTTCTAGACACTGCTGTAAAACAAATAATAATTCTAAGAAACCTCTACATTTTGAAGAACCCTGAGAGTTTTATACTGGTCAATTTGAAGTTAAATGATTTAGAGGTATAATTTTCTGGTGGTGGGTGATATAAGGCAATGAAGGATTTGCTGTATTTGATAAATACATTGGAGATATTTGGTGGTAGTGTTAGGCAGTAACTAGCAACTGCCTTTTTAGTAGCTTCCAGAGATTTTCACTCTTTTTTGCAAAGTCTTCCTTACCCTCTGAGATTTTCTGGAGCCTTGATAACATCTGAGCAAGTTTCTGTTGCCGTTCAGCCAACTCCCCACGGCCACTAAAATCCACACGGAAGAGTGCCATAATGGAGTCAATGATCTGCATTATAATGATACAAAATGAATAAGTATATTATGAGCAAATAGGGCAAACTATTCTGAAAGCACAAGGCTGATGCAGAAAGTAAAATAATTAAGGGTTTATACCAATAGCTTGAAGATGCCAGCTTCCTCGTGGAACTTTGCTGCTACATAGTCAAGCAATTCCATCTGATGTTCACCTAGTGGAGTGTATAGTTGGAGAATGAAACTGGGATCAGAAAGCATCAGAGGGTTGAAGCAGCTAGAAGGCTAGGTTTATCCCATCACATGTTGTTAATATAGTGTTAGTTCCTATGCAATTGCTTTGTGATATCTTTATGCCAGAAAAAATAGTCTAGATTTTGTTATACCAGCATAAATGTGTTTTTGCTAACTGAATTGTTTTGGTTAGCTATTTTTGCCAGTGTAAGCTATATGTACACTAGCAAGTCTTGCTGGTAGAATTATATGAGTAAAGCCATATCACTTCTATTCATATTGAGTAAGTGTATAATGGCTTAAGTGCTTAACACAATTTCAGTCCCAATTTCTTTGCCACTTGGCAAATATGCCGTTGTTTAAATGCATAGATACTCTCTGACTCTACTTTCTAACTTGTATATTTCCCTTAAATTATATATACAGGCAACTGTCAATTCTCTGGATCTCTGGGTAAGAGGTCTAGTCAGGTGTCTGATTAATCCACTTGTGGCTGACAAGCCCAATTCAAAAGTGACACAACATGTTACAAGTTTCACAGATCCATATGTTGTCTGAGTTGGAGTCCAAGTTTACAACATGCTGCTTCCTTCTTTCTTGCTTTTCTTCCATCCTCTGGATCAAAGCCACTTCATGTTGATCTGTACACAATTCCAGATGTTCCTTCCAGATTGGATGGGATTCTGCCTACTCCTTTCAGCTTTTCATTGATGTTGAACAACTTCATATCATTTTTGCACGTCATGGTAGTGCCATAAGGGGTGACCCTGCTTTCTAGAGCTGTCCTAAATCTCTCTGCATGAAATACTCTTGGGGATACAGTCTCCTCCCATTCTCCTAACATGGCCAAGCCATTGCAACCTCCTCTTCTCAATAGTGGTTTCTAAGTGTGTCAGTCCTACATACTCTAGCACCTGTGTTTGGCATTTTGTCTTTCCACTTTATTTGTTTCCCCTTAAATTAGTGATTCATGAAACTGATTAGGAGAATCAATTTCAAGACTTTGAAACCAGCCTTAATCATTTCTGTTGCTACGTTGGTATTAAGTACATAAGGTTTCTGAAATGGTAACAAGCCTTAATAAGGTGTGAAAAAGTTAGTGCAGACCTTGTTAATGAGCACTGTTTACACTAAATGTAGGTAAGTGCATGCTTTAGATAAGGATATCGCTTATTTTCAGTTCCTAGGCTATATACTCATGCAGAATATAAACTGTACCAACAATTTTTTTTTCTGAATATGGTATTAGCTTAACTATTAAGATGATGGAAGCAAGTCAGGAAACTGAGAGTGTATATAAGCAGGGTCCCATGTATTCCATGATTCTGTGGCTTCAAAATGTTTAGTGTCCACTCACTACTTATAGAATTGTGCATCAAAAAGCTCTGTATGGCTCAAGGCAATGCCATGCTGAGACATACCGCACCCTCCAGCTCCCAAATAGAAAGTAGCGTCATTGCCTTAGTGCAGTGATGTTTATGTACCAATAAAGTCAGTCTTATAGAACATCACTTAGCAGAGCTTTTTGGGTCACATGTGCCACACATGCAGCAGCACTACTGGTTCAGAATCTACCTGGGTTGGAGTAAGCATGCCATATCTCAGCCTAACAGCAACATGCTTAGCATGGCACTGCCTGGCACAATATAGATTTCTCAGTTTTCATTCTTGAAACATTAAATTTTGCAGTTTGTAGACAGCTTGAAGTGATATTTCTGAGATGTGTGAACTGCCTCATTCATAAAGGGGGTGCTGTGAAAGTTAAGATGACAGATGAAATGTCACCATTGTTTACTGCATCACCACCAATAATTTTTATAGCAATATAAAATTAATGTGTTTATCTCACAAACCCTAAAGGCTTCTCTGGCATCTGTGAATTCCACCTACCACCTACTCAACTATCAAAACCTTTAATTTTCTCATAATAATTTATAGAGTGCAATTATGCAAGACAGGTTTTGATGCAGATTTTAAATTGAAGGACAACATACAATGAATTGAATTGAACATAAAATTAAGTAACACAAGGAACATTGTATTAAGCACATTATTAATCCCCATAATTAATTCAGGGAAAAAACCCTTCACTTATAAATTTACCTGACGCTACACCAGAGTTTTCAATCTGCTGTTCCATAGTGCTGCAGGCTATAAAGAGCTCACCTCAGAATGAGTGAAGCCTTGTCTATAAGGTTCCTAGTCACAATAAAAAATCACCTATTTTTACTGTTGGCCTATACTGAAGCACTCATGACTAGTCTTCATAGGTACCAGTGTGCTATTTCCCATAGTGTTTCAAAGCAGTCACATTCAGATGATATGGTGATACTCAGATATCAAATAGAATTTACTTTGCATTGTTGGAATTTAATTTATAAAACATTACTGACCAGGAAATACTGTCCTGAGAAGATCTGCTACAGAAGACAATCACACAGAAAAATGGAAGCAAGCTTCCAACCTTTGCCCCAGTCTCAGAAAATTTTAGTGATCATGAGTGGGAAGTCTCAGTAAATAAACTGAGAACTACAGAAAAAAATAGGCTTCTGTGCCTATTCCAATGATGATCTTACTGGTATATGCACGAGCATACAGCACATTGTCAAGAACTGCATCATGGTTCACACTGAAACGATCAGCAATGTCACGAAGACGATCTGGACGGCTACAGTATGTCACAGTTAAGGATTCTATTTGAATAAACAATGCAAATCATGATATTTAAGTTTGAATTTAGTATGGAAACTACATTAATATCTATTTTCTTCCCAGACAAGGCCCCATAATCTCTGCTTCCACTTGAATAAAAGCACAAATCGCAGCTCAGGGCAACGTTATTTTTTATGATATAGACATATGGCTCCTAGGGACTGGAAAGAAAGCCAAAAACAATTTTACACTGTTCATCAAATAGATAACAAGTGGTGATAACAAGGTAGTAACAGCAGGGATTACTACTTACCTGGAACCTAGTGTTAAATATGAAAAACTTTTATTATAGTTGTTGTAGAGATGGGCATACTAGAAATACAGAAAAGATGTAACTAGATTTGTATTGTGCCTTCAACCCAAAATTGGGATGGATTATTACTAATGACTGAGAGATAAGAGGCACTGCATAAGAACTTCCGTACCTGGAACTATTCAGCCTTCTTGCCTTACTTATTCATAATAACAGTAAATTATACTGCTTTATTTTTTCTCATGATGCCATAGGTCAAGTTCAATAGACAACTCCATACCTTTATTCATGTACAGTGCTTTTCAGTGTGTTTTACCTGTCTTGTCAAACAAAATGTAAAGAGATTATGGGGGCGTTATGCTTACTGCAAAATGCATCACTATGCCATGCCATCAAACTTGCAACTTGCTTCATTAAAAAGATACAAAGTGTTTTCAGTATCAATGAAGATAATCTTCCCTCCTGTGTAGCCATCTGCTCCTGGAAGCTGAGCTGTCACTGGAATGCATCATAAAGAAAGGATCAAACTGAACAGAAGGGGGGAAAGTCTCTCCCACTCTTCCAGCTCTCTCTACTACTATTTGTAATAAGTGGCAATGATCCACCATTTTGTATACAACAAACAAATGATCTGATACCAACAGCTAATGTTGCATTTATAGCAAGGCTGATTTCTCTCTCCAGCTGGCTTGAGAAGATTCCAAAGTAACTTTTCTCTACGGGAGGCCATCCTAAATCAGAGGTGTCCAAACGCTGTGACACTGAGTACCAACACTAAATTTGCATAATTGCTATTAAAGCACTACATGTAAATAACTAGTACAGGTTTCCCTAGCTTTATGCAGGTTCTGTATGTGCAAATTCGCTCTTGTACAAAGACCCTTTTTATACCAAAAATTCATTATAGGCAAGGTAAATTCACTCTTATGCGATTGGTGTGGTGGAAGCCCACAGTCAGCTGCTTTGTGCAGTGCATTGCATGAGTGACGCACACCAAAATATAGTCTCCTGTGTGAATCTGTGTTCCTCGCTCATTGTCTGAAACGTGTTTCTGTAGCTGCTATCCCCATTATGATAGTGTCCTGTGCTTTTGTGTACTGTCTCTGTTGGTGAGTACCAAAATTGTCTTGTAAAAGTGGTAGAAATGGGCCTGGGGGTCAGTACAGAAAAGGTCTTGGAACGTATCCCTATTTGTTACATTGTAAAGTGGGTTCCCTTTATGCAAATTTGAGTTATGTGCCGTTTTCCATGAACACACGTACAGCATAAAGCGAGGGAAACCTGTAATAAGTAATGTGCAGAGATACCTTGGACTTCTGGGTTGAATGTAATGGTCTTTACCGATATGGTTTTTAACTAATAGAACTTTTCCATCTATGTTATCATACTTTATTAATCTTGCAAGAAAGATACATATCCAACAGATAATGATCTTTTCAATTTCCCATCAATGAATAAATTCATATGATTAGCTCTGTCCATATACTGCATGTACAGGATATTGCTCTGCTGACCAAATTTGGCTCTCCAGCTCTAATTTGCACACTCCTAAACAATACAGAAAACTCCCCATTTTTGAAGAAACAACCTCAACATCTATCATAATAGGTCAGACAACACAGATGTTAAATCTCCACAATATCTGGTAATGAAATCCCAGTACAGATAACAGCCCTTGAAACAAAATTAATAATAAATAACAATCCATTAAAAAAAATCTATTCAGAATTCACTTGAGCAGAGGTCAGTAGTCAAGTTCCAAATGTCAGCTGAGCAGGACTCAGTCATTCAAGTCTGTGAGACTTCACCACCCGGCAAGTATCCTTCCTCCCAGGCCCATCAGTCTGAGACTTCAGATACTCCCCAAGTCCATGGCAGGCATCCTAAGTGCAAGATTGCTGATGGTTTTCCCAGGGTGAAGCCTGCTCACTGCACTCCTGGTGTGCCAATTAGGCCTGTGTGAAGCGGCAAGTATTGGATTCAGATTCAGCTGATTTGGAGGGACAGTGATTCAATTCAGCGATTTGAGTCACTGTGCCTGTTCGATTTGGCCAAATTGGATTCGAGATTCAGCACCGATCTGGAGATTCAGCCATAGACTATAATGGGGAATCACTAAAATACCTATAACTTTGTAATTTTGTTGCTGATTCAGGTGAAAACAGCAGGGATGGTAACCCCTTCTGAGGGCATAAAGCCTTCCATGTTTCAAGGAGCAGGGGGTTCTGTGAAAGTGCCCCTCAAACTGTTGAAAGCAAAACTTGTATCACTTGTGTGTGTTAAGGCAAAGCGGGATGAAGGCAGCGGGTACAGTAGCCCCTTCTGAGGGCATGAAGCACACACATCAACTGCAAATGCTTCCTCAGCCTGACAAAGGGTTTTTAAACTCAAAAGCTTGCTAAGATATATTTCTCCAGCTATTCAGTTGGTCTAATAAAAGATATAATATTGTCGCAAAGAACCTTGTCTGCCTTGTGTGCGTTAAGGCAGAGCAGGATGAATGCAGCAGGGCTGGTAGCCTGTAACAGGGGGCCTTCCCAGTGCCAGTTAGATCCTGGCCCACCCACCTGTTTCTGGGCCAACCGCCCACCCCTCTTTCACCTGCTATGCCTTGATGGAAAACTGATTCAGATGTTAACCAGGCAGAAGGGTGCCCATTTAGGCCCCTG
>NW_005842400.1:1130209-1131110 GCF_000455745.1 Alligator sinensis | reverse complement strand
AGATTGCATCCTTCACCCCCTCCAGCTGTGGTCCCCTCTCTGGGACCTTTGGCTCCCCCTTAGGCCCTGACCCCGCCTTCAGGCCACTCGGAATCCTGAGCCTCTTGTTCTGGACATTCCTCGCAGTGGGCCCCTGGCCCTTCTCCCCCCCATCTTCGGGTCCTGGCTGCAGCATGGATCAGTCAAGGGTACCTCAGGTCAGATCTGAGCCGCCTGCCTGTTCTCACCCTCACAACTCCACTGCAACCAGTAAGCCTCAGGCCTCTCAAAGATCTTACAGGTCTGGGCTTTCCCCAGCCAGGACTGAGTGTGCATGCGGTGACTGGAAGTTATCAGGTGCCCCTAACCACCTTTCACCAGGGAGGTTCATGGTCCTGGCATTTCCTGGGGCTGCCACGCCACTGGCAGTCCCATCAGTTCTCTCTACCCTGGCAGGATGCAGATTTAGGTCATGCCTAGGACCTGGGGCCTCCACCTTCCCCGTAGCCCAAGCTCATATCTCCAAGTTTGTCCTGACATGGGAGCTCAGCAGGGAGATGTTCTTCCTCTGCTGGCTGGTGATAAACTAAACTGCCTCCAGCTCTGAGGCAGGGCATTAAATGGTTTGGAAAGCAACTAAAAAAAGGAAGTAGACGCGGAGTGAGGAGGCTGGCACTCACTCTGTCTGTATGTGGAGCTTAGGGAACCCCAGCAGCAGGAGGTTCACCTTCAGGAACACCAGCTGCTCCACCAAACCAGGATCCAAGGAGGTGTGGTGGGGTGTCACAACATCCCCAGCCATGCTGAACACCCTCTCACTTGGAACACTGGTTGGTGGACAGTTGTTCCTGGGCAACTGTAGCCAGATCCTGCCACACCTGGCTGCAGGTTGCCCAATAGGCCAAGGGGGCCCAGGGCAGGG
>NW_005842400.1:1110402-1130079 GCF_000455745.1 Alligator sinensis | reverse complement strand
GGGAGTGCTGGCAGGGGAAAGTGGATTTCCCTCTTCCATGTTCCCCTGCCTCTGCCCTTCTGCCTCCCTGACTCTGTTCACTAGCACCTCTGTCCAATGATCAAGGGTTTTGCTGCTGCAGATGCTCCCCTTCACCCTTGGGTCGCACATGCCCACCAGCATGTGGGCCGTACTGGACTGCAACAGATCCAGCCGTTTCTTGATGCCCTGCTTCAGCCGCTTCATCGGTGCCTGCACCTCTGGGGGAAGTGGCTTGCCCCATCCAGGAACATTAATCCCCTGGAAGTTCTCCATTTGATTCTCAAGCTCCTTCACTATGGGGATCACCTGGCTAAGGAGGGCATTGCCAGCACTGAGGCCCTGGCAGGCCTCAAGGAACAGCTTGAGGACCACCAAGATCTGGGAAATGGTATCACACTCTGTTTTGTTAAGGGGACCGCTGATCTCAATGTCATCTCATCTCATGGATTGCCTTCTATTGCTTGACCAGCCTTTCGAGCATCGGGTATGTAGAGTTCCACCGAGTCTCCACATCCTGCATGATTTGTGCTGTGGGATGCTCAGCTCTGCCTCTTTGTCCTGCAGCATCTTGCCCCCCTTGATGCTCCAGTGAAAGTAGCCCACCACCTTCCTGCATTTTGAAATGAGCTGGCTGGTAGTGGTAGTGACAGCACCATCACCAGAAGCCCTGTCCCCCTCCAAGGTGTCCCTGACTATGAGGTGGAACTTGTGTGCCACACTGTGGATGCCAACAAAGTTGGCATCACGCACCGCCTTCACCATATTGGCCCTGTTGTTGATGACCACAAACCCATGGGTGAGCTCGCACTGCCCAACGAGCCACCCCTGCACCATGTGGTTCATGGCCACCATGATCTTCCTTGCCGTATGGGACTCATCCATCACTTCCGCTTGAAGGAGAGCCCACCGACGGCCTGACTGATCGCACCAGTGCCCTGTGAAGGAGAGATAGGCATGATCTCCACTCCAGCTGCTCCAGATGTCCAAGGTGAAGTGCAAAGCTACCTGCAGCCCTGCCTTCCACAGCTCCTCCCTCAAGTACTCCCTGCATGCCTGATACAAGGAGGGCAGCACCATGCTGAAGGTGGTGCATGAGGGTACTTGGTAGGATGGGGCCATGAGCCGCCTGAACAAAGGACAAGGGCTGGCCATCCAGAGCAAGCATCTCCCCAATGCTTTGAGTGACCTCGCTCACCTTGGGAAAGTGCTTCCCTTTGTCTCCACCTTTCCCCCACTGGTCCAGGGTGGTCTGCCTCTGCTGCTTGGGGACAGGAGCTTTGGAGTGAGAGGGGGACTTATTTTTGGGCACACTCCCACTGGTGCCAGGCTGAGGAGGAACAAGGGCAAGGGGGTGCTGCCTCCTGAGATGCAGCAGTGTCGCTGTGGTAGTGAAGTGTTTCTCGTCCTTGCCTTGGCTGATTGGCTTTCGGCAGTGCTGGCAGGTAGCATACCTGAGATCATCTGCCACCTCAAAATGATCTCATGCTAAACTACCCACCTGCTTCTGGGTTGCGGGTGAGGATCCTGCCTTATCCCCCTCCTCACCAGGCAGAGGCACAACAACAGGAGGAGCTGAGCCACCTGCCCCCACAATCTCCTCTGAAGTTCCTTCCAGAAGAGACCTGCCTCTAAGGGAACTTTGAGGGGTGTGGAGCACAAACTCAGAGTCCCCCTCCTTCCCCAGAATTTCCTTTGCTATAGCACTCAGCTCTGCTGCTTCCAGATCCAGCTCCTCTTCTGGCACTGGAAGGCTTATGCTGGGAACTGAAATTGGGGTGAAGACTGTCATGCTGGTGCTGGTGGTTATTGCTAGTGTTAGTGAAGGTGGTGTAGGTGCAGACACTGCTCCCACCTCCTTGCTCCCACTAGCAACAGAAGACTCATCGCTGTCAGGAAAGAAGGTGTGTCTATGTTTGGGTGTGGGGGGTGGAACTTGCAGCTCTCCCTCTGCCGCCTCCCCCTCCCCGTCAGAAAACCTGGCACCTGCCTTTCCAGCACGCTTCATAAAGCTTGGTGTGCTGCAAAATGTGTATGTGTCTGTAATATATGTTGTGCTTTTCTGCAGTGCACAGTGATGACACTGTCAAGGAAAACACAGAAGAAGAGAGACTAGCTTGCTACCAAGAGACTAGATAGCAAGCCAGAGCCTTTCAAATGCTGCTGGTCCAAGAAAGACAGATTACAAAAGGCACAGATCACTTCAGACACAGCCTTATACTTTGTTTCTATGTCCCTCCCCCAGAGCACTGTGATTGGAAGGGAACTCAGGGAAAGATCACAGTCACTGACCAGCTACAGATGTCAATATCAAAGCAGTCTTCCCCCCACCCCCAGCTCCTCTCCCTCCCTCTTCTCAGTTTCTGTTTCCTGCATGTCTGCCTTCTGAATCTCTGAATCTTTCCAAATCTTTCCCAAATTGATTTGGACCTTTTAATAGGTCTCCCAATTTGATTCAGATTCGGAGATTTGGTTGCCTAGTGCACACCTCTGTAGGCTTCAATTGTGTGATAATAGGGGACTGCATGTATGCTTTCCCCTGCCTTGCAGCTAGGAGCAAACAAGACTAGGGGGCATCTGAACCCCAGAGCCTCCAGGCCATAACTATTAACAACTTAAAAAAATATTAACATTTTGTTTCCAGGGTCAAATCAGTTCTGAATTAAGTTCCAAATTTCATCTGAGCAGCGTTCAATCATTCAAGTCTGTGTGGCACTACCACCAGCAAGTATTCTACCCCCCAGACTAGCCAAATCAGTTTCGAATTCCATCAACTGAGCAGAACTTGATTGTTCAAGCTACCACTGGTAGGTAACCTCCGTCCCAGACTCTTCAGCCTGGGACTTCAGATACTTCCAAATCCATGGCAGGTCAGATACCCCTCTAGTCTCACTTACCCCTACAATTAGATACTTGTGCTGTGATAGCACTAACCACCCAGGATTGTACTTGGCACCACACAGTTATAGTGACGAAAATCTTAATTAATGCTGAGTTAACATTGCACAGTGGTGTATCATGCCTTCCAAAATGTTATGGCCCAGCAAAAAATCAAACTTCTGAAAACTAGGATAAATAGAATTAAAATATATGAACACAGAATCAATTCTGTGCTCTTTGAGTGATGCACCAATCCAAGCAGAGCACACAAACTTGCACTCTGTCTTTCCAAACAGAGCATCTCATTCAGTGCAAGGGCATGTGAGTATTGTAGGGCGATGTCTACCACTTCCTGTTTGCTGAGGCAAAACTCGTGCTTAAGCATGCTGCATCAAACAGAAGCTACTTACATCTGTTCTACCTCAGAAAACATACAGCTGCTATTCCACAGTTGTTACATTTTACAACTTCCATCATTTTACAGCCCCTACATCCTTACCTACAGGATTACATCCAATACTGTATTTTCACTTACCTATCATGAAACCCACAGTACCCCTTCACATCTCATCTCATTGCTGGTCATCCCTACACCAGGAAGACTGATGTACTCTAGTAATGAAACCACCTGCACTCAGAACTCATCACTGAAACAAGACATATTGGATCCCTACAGGTAAATATTAGGGCTGTGCAAAGCTTCAGGTGCTGATTTGATTCAGAGATTTGGCCCAATTTGGTGGCCGAATCTCCGAATCTGAATCAAATCAGGAGACCAATTAAATCGATTCGGAAAAGATCCGGAGAGCTTTGGCGATTCGGGCAGTCCCTGCTTGCTGCAGCAGGGAACTGGACCTGGACTCCATGCCAGTAAGTAGGGGGTGGGGGAGTAGGGGCTGGAGTAGGGGGAATTGAACCATGGGGGGACCCCTGCCCGGCCCCATCCCCTGCCTGCTCCCCCAGCCACCTCCATGGCTGTCCTGCTCAGCACCAGCTCCCGGTTCTTTAAATAAAAGCCTGAACTCGGTGGCTGTTACTGGGTGAGGGGGCAATCCCTGCTACCCCATGCCACATGGGGGGCTCTGCTACAAGCACCCTGACCCTGGCCTGCTCTCCCAGCCCCACCCCACCCCATGGCTGCCCTGCACACCCCAGCTTCTGGCCCTTTAAAAAAACCCCAAAAAATCCAGACTCTCCGGCTGCTGCAGCAGCCTCAGCGCTTCTGGAGGCTCGTGACAGAGCACCCCAGGCAGCGTAGGGCAGTGGGAATCACACACCCCCACCCCCTGCCTGGCAGAAGCTGGTGAGTCAAGCCTTTTTTTTTCTTTTTTGCAAAGGGTTGGGAGCTGGAATGGGTGGGGCAGCCATGGTGAGGGCTGGGAGGGCAGGCAGAGGTCGGGGATCTCATGACAGAGCCCTCCACGTGGCATGGGGTAGTGGGGAGCAGCAGGGATCGCCGCCCTACCTGGCACCAGCCAGTGTGTGTGGGCTTTTTTTTAAAGGGCTGGGTGAGTGAGCTGGGCAGCCTTTGAGAGCGGACAGGGGATGGGGCTGATTCGGAGATTCAGCCAATTCGGCTGAGGCCAAATCTTTGAATCAGATTCAGCCGAAGCAATTCAGGACAGTGATTCGAATCACCAGATCTAATCACTGTCCCCCGAATCAGCCAAATCTGAATCTGAAGAGAATACTAGCTGCTTCGCACAGGCCTAAGTAAATATGATTCTTTCCCTTGATTAGACATATGGGAGATGTACTGAAAGAGGCAAAAACCCTTTCTTGAGGAGCAGGGCCTCTCCAGTTGTGTCATCTCACTATCGCAGCTGTGCTAAACTCCAGTTACTCTGTCCCTCATTTAATAGAGATACATATGGCACACTTAACTTGGTTGCACGCAGATAACTCTCTGCATGCAAGTATGGAGGGAGTCAGAGTTATGATTGCAGCAATCTTAACTCTATCTTTCCTATTTTTCGGGAATTTGTGATGGTAATTATGTATTTATTAGTTCATCTCTATTTCAGCTGGGAACTCTGTCTCCACGGCATTTTGAATTTATGTGAACAGTTAATGCCATCAACAAGTTCTGAAATCTAAAATAATAGCAAAATAAGAAACAACTTTCCTATTCATCTTTATATGAATTAATAGATATAATAGTAATTTAAATCTACATTTCTAGAGATATGTCATACTTCCACTTTCCTGGGACAGGCTGTTTCTCTCATATATCCTAAAGACTTATTTACAGTCTTGTGTTAGTTCCTAAATACTATTTACTAGCTTGGTACAATTCTCCTTTTAAAGATCAAAGCCTGAGATTTCCATAAAGCTCTTAGCTGAATGAGGTTACATAGGAATAAAATTATCAATATTAAGACTGTGTACCTACCACATAGAGTGTGGGAAAGTTGGGTTTTACCTGTTCGGAATTCTGTTAAAGATTAAAACAAAAAAGGGAGAAAAGGTTTTTGCGGTTTGCCAAATCCTAAGTTATTGCAATAAGAATGCTCTCTCATTTATAAAACTTTAATCATCCATGTGGGTTTTTCTGTTTTTCAGCCCCAACTCATAATTCATATAATGCACATATAATACCTATATGAAAAGTGGGTGTTGGAGATATTGCACTGTGAAAAGTGTTATACCTGAGAGATTTTAAACTGAGCTCACATCTATTTGTCTACAGTGGCTGCCATCCTTGTTGAGTTAAATATACTAGGACGTTGGACTAGATGACATAGGGACAGACATTCAAAAAGCCTGAGCTTGATTCAGTCTTTGCAGGTTAGTCTAACTTGACTAGGCTGAACTGGTTTGAAACTGGATAGACATTCTCTCTGGACTGAGGAAATTCAGGCACATGCCTGCAGTGGCTCAGGCTAGAAGCTGGGGAGCGCTAGAGCAGCCCTCCCTTCCCTTCTGCAGGGAGCTGAGCTGAGTGGGGGCATGGCCAGGCCCCAGGACTTTTTCATTAGGGATGTCTGCCTACACGGTCGCAGGCTTTTCCCCACTGGCTACTCAAGGAACGGGAGTGTTGCCAGCCCCCAGCCCCAGGCTAACACTCTGAGGCAAAGTGGGGTGAGCAGTGCATGCATCTGTTAATTATACAGAGCTTTTCAGTCTCCCTCCCTGCTTTGTCATACTGTCTGCAGCAAACTGACAGGCAAGCAAGCAAGCCAGCCAAGGGGCTGCTAATAGCTTTTATCACTCGATTAGCAAAACAATAGCCTCTCTCCACATTACTTCAAATTTCTTAAACAGCTTACTGGCTGACCTGTTGATTAGCTCCAAAAGCCCTAAGCGATCACTGTTCTGTTTGCCTGTCCCAGTGAAATTGGAGAGAAAGACGCACACAGACAACTCTCAGCATTAGCTAGCATACCACATGCTGGCTACGGTCCATGCTGTGGCAGAGAGGAGGAAGGGATTTCTGCTTAAGCAGCAAATGGTGAGAGGGTGGGGAGAGCGGGGCACAGGGAAGCCAGTAAACCCTGCTGTGCCTGGACATCTGTGCCAAGCTCCAGCCAGGGAGTGAAGGGGAGGGGCCAGCCCTGTTGTGGAGCAGAGAGCCCTGCCCAGCCCAGAGAGCATGCCAGGATGCTGAGGGACTCTGATTTAACTTAAACCAGCAAAGGGTCTGAGACAGACATTACATAAACCGGTGTGAACCAAATCAGTTAAGTCTGATTTGGTTAAGTCTACACTTAACCGGGTTTATCTCAGACCGGTTTCAGCCATTTTCAAACTGGTTTATGTGCACTGAACATCTGTTCTGTTACAGGTTTAAACCAGTTTCTGATCACTTAAAAATGGTTTATATGTAATGTCTGTCCCTAGCCCTGCAGGTCCCTTCCAAACCTACTTCTCTATGACAGTTATGGACAAGTGCTGATTTTATTATTTGAGAGTTTTGGATTAATTCCACTGACCAGACCCATCAATGTGGTAACTTACTATTCAGTAAATGAATTCCAATAAAAGAAGCTGCGACAGAAATCCCATATCTCACTTCTTTTGCATTCAAAGCAGTATGCCACTACAAAACTGTATCACTATAATTTACTCCAAAGGAGAGAAAATCATTTTAAAATGGTTTTCTAAATTCCTAAAAATTAGAAGTGAGACTTAAGGGAAGGTGTGACACTTTAAATTCATTTTAGCAAGATGTCAAGTTGACCAGGATGCTTTAATTAATTATGTCTAGAGAAATCTCACTGTATCAAATTATTCAAGCCTCATAAACACTTTCAAAAGGGACGACTACATATCATTTGATAAATGTGGTCATTGGTCTTTAGGTGTTTGGCCCCAACACATTAACTTTTACTGTAATAATAACTTATTTGTGATTTCTAAACCTTATATGAGGGTTACTGAATGATTTACCCACATCTTGTTGTTTGTATGCTAGCATCAAATGACACAAATCCTATATCTGGGTAGCCATGCTAAAAGATTTATTGCTATATCTTGTATGCTATTGCTGTAGTAATGCTAGTGAATACAGAGGTGGGTGCAAACACCTCTTTGAGTCACAGTAGTGCACTCCTGTTGTGGACTGAATTTTGTTTTGGTTATTTTCTGAGAATATGCACATACACAGTATGTACAAGTAGCAAAATCCTCCATGAAGTTTTGTCTCATTAGTGGTAAGAAATGAAGAGCACAGTGGAAACATGTTTCCTGACTAATACTTAGTTACAGTATATTACTGTTATTAGTATATATTACTGAATATTAGTATACTCTCGTGGTAGAATATACTAAACCAGCTGGCCTCCAAGTGTGAGAGCTGCCCAGCTCAGTCCTCATCCGTCAAAACTGAAAAAGAACAAGGTTAGAATGCTCATAAAGATGGGTCTTTTTTGCTAACATTTACTTTGAAAGGAACTGTCCATTACACTTGAGCCAGAACCACCATATTTACAGATACTGTGATAAGAGTTCAGAACAAGTAAATTAGATTGAAACATGTGCTGTGGCTCTCTATTGATAATTCACTCCATAAAGCAGTTTAGTATGGTTTACTCACCACCAAAGGCCTCTGTGATAGCCATGCTTTCAATCCCACCACCCAGCAGTTTGCTGGAGAGAGAGAGAAAGTTAAAAGGCAGTTAGGCTCACAAGTGAGAGTAATGAGGAAGGCAATCTTTTGTCCAAAGGGCCCTGCACTTAACACATGAAGTAGCAGACCAAAATATGAGGGCACTAGATGGCCCTTGGTGTATAGGAGTTCACTTTATCTCATTTTTCCCTTGCACAGGTAGGTGCTCAGGAGGAAGTTTGTAAAAAGTGGTCATTTGGGAGAGAAATGAGAGGAAAATGTATCTGGGAAGATAAGATTTAATAACCAGTAACTGTGGGATTACTTTGAAACTTAATCTATTTATTTATCCAATTTTTCTACTCCTTTTCTGCAAACATTAAGTATTTTTATCTGTCGTTGAGTGCACCATAACTTTGTCCTCAACAAAAAGAGTCAGTAAGACCTTAGTAACAAGTAACTTTTAAAAGCAGAACATAATACATTGATCCAAGTGGTTGGCCAAAATTCAGGGCTCTGCTGGTATTTTCCAGTAGGTGGAGATGTTGAAGTAGTCAGGTATCTTTGATACAATCCTGGTTATTTACAACAAGTGTACAAAACTCGGTTTTCCTCAACACAGGAGGTAGAGTAGTTTCTTTGGTCACAGCTTCAAGTTTCTTTCAGACAACACCGGACTCAAAGCTCTCTTAACATTTTTTCTCAGGGCTATGATCAGTGCTTGTTCTGGTTGTGGCTGGAGCTTCTTACCCTGCAGATCTTGTTTTCTCTGGTGTTTCTCTTCCTTCTCATTCTACAAATACACTCTAGCAGTTTCATATGCACTTTTGTTATGAGTAGTGATGTGCATAAATTTTGGACAAAGATCCTTACTGTATCATTAAGGAGCTCATTTGTTTCTCACACCTCTCTTTTAGAGGAAGAATAGGAGTTACCTCCATCAGCTTCAGTGATATTTCATCAAACCCATGAGTACTTTGCCAAGCCAAGGAGAAATGCATATTCTGCACCACTAAACTTGAGACAAGTACAATGTGCACTAGTCAACACCCTACTTCCTCTTTGTTCCTTCTGTAGATGCTTGAAGCAGCAGCCCCTGTAATTAGGAGCATGCAGGGATTTTAATTGTACATTGCACTTGTGCAAAGAATACAAAAGAAGACAGCCTTTTGTGTTCTCTCTGCACAAACCAAATCGCCTATTCCTAATGAAGAATGTCTTGCTTTTAAAAGCTTATCTAACTCTCTTCCAGCTACAGTTGGTCCAATAAAAGATATTGCCCTAAGAAATCCTTACCTCACCAAATGTTTGAGAAATAGTTCTACTTCTGAGTAGGGTTTTGCTGGTGAACCATAATGCCATCTTGCACACAGGCCTGCATCATTTCTGGAAAGGTGACTTAACAAAATTCCCCTCACAATTCTATTCTCTTAGGATGTTCCAGAACAACTGAACAGGTCTGATTTTGGATAGTAGACTTTCTTCATTCCCATAATTGAAACTTCGGGATTTCATCATCACCAAAGTGACGTGTTTCCCAGGTATAGCGTGGTGCTATAATGACGTAGAGGCTAAAAACAACCATGTGCTTCTTGCACAGCACAGTAATGGCTGGTACTGCACCATCATTTAGTACTTCCAAAAGGAAGTACCAAATGACAATGCAGTAATAATGGAGCTATAGGGGCACATGTAGACACACCCAAATGGTAGCAAAAATGGAGGCTATAAGATAAGTGGGAATCAGGCTTTTAATAATTGTGCCATTGTGCCTTGCTCAGATAAAGGTTAGGTGACTGACTTCCACTTGCTTTCTTGAAGGTAATCTCACTGAGCATCTATACACGATCAGCAAGGCTGCTCCAATGTGCTGTAATCGCAGTGCGTCAGAGCAGACTCAATTAATCGAGTTTGCTGGTACAAGGTAATTACCACGCTCCAGCAACCTCCAGCCTCTTGTGTAACAGCATCCTTGTGCTTAAAAATGGTGGTGGGGGCACTTTATCTAAAGTTCATTCAACAAGCTTAAGATAAAGCACCCCCGCTGCCATTTTTAAGTGCAGGTATGCTGATACATGAGATGCTCCAGGCACTTTAATTAGAGGATAGGTATGGATTAGATAGAGGCTATACAGATGTATATTTGAAGAACTCCAAATTCCACTCCATTTTAGAACCATTCAGATTCATAGCACTTCAGTGTATGCACCCTGCCAGAGATCCCCAATAATTCACCCTGCCACAGATCTTCAAAACTGTTGTGACAGCATGCAACATTGGTGTTATCCAGTCAGGGGATGCAGTAGGGGTTATTTGGACCCTCAATATCCCCAGTCATGTCAGGCCAGGCCTTTCTTGGTCTGCTGTCTGGTACTATGTAAACCAGTACAGCCTGTTCCATGGTCTCGTTGTCGGCAACTAAACTGGTGCCCCCACCTGGGCTAGCCTGGGTGAGGAGGGTGTGTGGACACCCAGCAGGACTAAAAGGGTAGATGAGCTCCCTGCGAGCCAATGGCCATCCATACCCAGAGAGATGGGCACTGCCAGGTCACCTTTCCCGAAGAATCACCAGTGATACAAAGCAACTCAACTAACCTCATACCAGATCAGTTGAGGCCCAGGTCTACAACAACTGCATCCAAACACAGGGTGGAGTGGAGTAAGGTTGTTACAGCATCTAAGGTGCCCCAATGGTTGAAGCGGCCTAGGGACTGACTTGACTCGACTATTCCTAGTTCTTGGAGTGGGGTGGGGTGGGCAAAAGTGGTTGGACAAACAATGCTCTCCTGTGCGCTCAGTGATCCTCAGTAGCCAAAGTGGCAAGCAAGAAATCCTTCTCTTAGGGCAGGAATCCCCGAATGCCTCTTGGCCTCTGTTCTCATAGACAGAGAACAGAAGCCAAGAGGCGTTTGCCCTTGGGAAACCAGAGGCCAAGAAACAGGCAGGGATTCATGTTCTCTAGCACAGGAAAGTGTTCACTGGCTGACTGCCCTGATCGCTCCATGTTTGTGGGGGCAGGAGGCAGGGGGAACAGACTACTGTGGGACGCCAGGGGACTTAGCAGCCCTCTGCTGTGCTCTGTGGGCTCTACAGATTTTTCAAGAAGCAGTTCCAAAGAAAGTGCTTCAAAGATGTTCCTCCTTTCTTGAGGACTGTTTTAAGCACTTCTTTGACCATGCATATCTGCACACTTCCAGTTTAGAGCACTACAAACGTTGTGTCTGTTCAAGGCCAGAAAAGATACACATACTCAAAATCTTGGCTCCCTGTGGTGATGTGAAATACCATCTTCCGCTTTTCACTGTATTCAAAGGCAGTCAGGAATCCCGGTTCCTAGGGAACACCAAAGGAAATACAAAGGGATTATTTAGTTTGACCTGAACCTCAAGGAAAAATGCAATATCTTCAGTCAGTTCTCTCTCTCCTGCTGACCTCACTTACCTTACTGAACATACCAGGGGTCACCACACTTTGGCTGCTGCTGACTACAATGTAGTATCTCTGACCTTAGACTAATGGGCACAATCATATTAGTAAAATTGTTTAATGCCTGCAAAGGATTCCTTGAAGGGACATTCTCCAAAGGATCTTAAGAGTGGCATTCTAAGTTGAAACTGTTAGGAGTCGGATTTGCTTACAATAAGCTTGTTGGCTGCTTCTTTGATCTTATCCACTTTGGCCTCTGAAAGCCCTTTCACATTGCACAATGCCCGCCTGGTTGTCATCTGGATCCCTTTGATAGTGCAGATTCCCACTGATTTCAGTTTTTTAATATCAGCTACATTCTGTGAAGAAAATTTACATTCTGTCAACACTATCTCATGAAATGTATCTCTAGGAAGTAAAAGTTCCTGAAGCTCAGTTACACTGTACATCCACATGTATACTTATATTTATGGATGGATCTAGGATTTTGAAAATGGGGTTGTAGATGTTGTAGTACATCATTCCTTATAACACAAGATACATTTTTCTCCAGGTAAGAAGAAACTAGAAGCTTTACTGATATGCTGGAGGCCTAGGGCTGTATTATTCTGTTTAAAATTGAAGCAAAAACAAATATAACTTTTTTGGAATTAGTTAAAAACAGGGATGTGAAATAGGAGCTACATTATTGGAGAGTGGGATGAAGAGTTTAAGAGGAGTCAGGTAGGTTTTAATGAGCCATAAATTCAATTGATGCTCTCACTGCTGCCTGAACAGAAATGCTGCTGCCACTGCCAGGCAGTTGGTTTTAAACTTTGGGTGAAGTAGGAATCAAAGCAGATTGCAACTGCACCAGTTCCCACCTCCTCCTGGATCCACCCCTCCATATATTTATAGATTCAGAGATTCATAGATGTAGGGTCAGAGGGGACCTGAGCAAATCATCAAGTCTGACCCCTGCCCTGGGCAGGAATGAATACTGGGCTCATATGACCCCTACTAAGTTTAAACTCATATGACCCCAGCTAGATAGTTATCAAGCCTCCTTTTAAAGACCCCTAAGGTAGGAGCCAGCACCACTTCCCTTGGAAGCTGGTTCCAGATCCTGGCCATCCTGACTGTGAAGAAGTGCCTCCTGGTGTCTAGCCTGAACCTACTCTCAGTCAACTTGTGCCATTATTCCTTGTTACTCTGGGAGGTGCTTGGGGAAACAGGGTCTCACCCATTCCTCTCTGGTCCCCCCTGGTAAATTTATAGACAGCCAGTAGATCCCTTCTCAGCCTTCTCTTGTGAAGAGGTTCAGATCCCTAAGCCTCTCCTCGTAGGGTCTGCCTGCTGCCCCCTGATCATGTGAGTGGTCCTCCTCTGGACCCTCTTGATGCTGGCCACATCCCTCCTGAAGTGCAGCACCCAGAGCTGGACACAGTACTCCAACTGTGGCCTGACCAGTGTCGCATAGAGGGGGAGGATCACCTCCTTGGTCCTGCTCGTGATGCATCTGTGGATACATGACAAGATGCGGGTAGCCTTACTGACCGCATCCTCACATTGGCGGCCCATGTTAATTTTAGAATCGATAATGACTCCAAGACCTCTTCCTGCCACTGTGCTTTCAAGAAGGGAGTTCCCCAACCTATAGCTATGCTGCTGATTCTTCCTGCCCAAGTGCAGTACCCTGCACTTGTCAGTATTGAATCCAATCCTATTCACATTTGCCCACCTCTGTAACCTGTCCAGGTCCAGTTGTATCCTGTCCCTCCCTTCTAGCATGCCCACCTCGCCCCAAATCTTGGTGTCGTCAGCAAATTTGAACAGGGTGCTTTTCACCTCCTCATCCAAATCACTGATAAAGAAATTGAACAGTATGGGCCCAAGGACCGAGCCCTGGGGACTCCACTGCCCACCTTCCTCCAGGTCGAATCCACCACCCATCCATCACCACTCTCTAGGTGTGGCCCCCTAGCCAATTTTCCCTAAGAAAAAAGTAAATGCAATTGTTTTATTGCTTCTATATGTTCCATGTATATCCAAAGGAGAATATGTCTGGCACATTGCCAGATATTATGGCTAGGTGGAATGAATGAACTGTTTCTGAAAATTTAACAGAACAATGGCTGTGCAATAGATTACTTAGAAGAAAACAGCATGGACAGATCTATTGAATGCTGTTTCAAGCTATCACATCCAGCCAAGATCCTTTTTGTGGTAAAATCATGATCTGGATTTGTTGTCCAGTTATGTACAGGGTTATGGGTACAACTAGTATTCAAAAGAATAATGAAGAAATTAATCATTTCCATGGGACATTTATATCTTCTCCTGTAATACGTCTTGTTAGCATTATTGTGACAAAGATAAGTGTGAGACAAAACCAGTTACAATTACAAATGTATTCATACTCCCAAAGGGGCATAATAAACACTAGTTTAATATAAGTCACTGAGGGGGTTTTATCCATTGTGTGAGAAGAATAGACTTCAACAAATATAATTTTACCAGCTCAGACAAGGTTCCTTGGGTGAATTTGATATCTTTTATTAGACCAACCCAAATAGTTGGAGAATAGTTATTAAGCAAGCTTTTGGGTTCAAAAACCCTTCGTCAGGCTAAGGAAGTTTCAGCAGTTGGTGTGTGCTCTTCCTGGATGGAATGAAAAGTAAAGAAGCCAGAAGCTGGGCTGGGGAGTCAGTTGCTTCTGGCTTCTTTACTTTTCATTCCATCCAGGAAGAGCACACACCAACTGCTGAAACTTCCTTAGCCTGACGAAGGGTTTTTGAACCCGCAAGCTTGCTTAATAACTATTCTCCAACCATTTGGGTTGGTCTAATAAAAGATATCAAATTCACGCAAGGAACCTTGTCTGTCTATGTCCTTAGACCAACACGGCTACAACCTACACCCATTTTACCAGCTCCACATTTTGATCATGCCTCCTCTGCACTCTCTCCCTTTCTAGTGCATCCAACCTATGATAACTGTCTTAATTTTCAAAGCCCTTCACAACCTAGCTCCTCTCCCCTCCTATCAACTGTCTAGCCATATTTAGGTTGACAGTAGCCTCCAATCAGACCATGATCTCAGCCTCTATTACCTACTTGTTGAATTTTCAAATAAGAACTTTTTGCTTTCTTACATGTTGCCCTTCACTCTTGGGTGGAGTTCCCTTATACTTTTCACAAGGAAACCACATCATCCTTCTTCAAATCCCTCCTTAAAACTCCTTTGATATGATGCCTACAAAATTTGGCAGTGTTTTTGCTGCAGATGTTCTGAGACCACTGCCTGATGACTAATATTGTCTCACTGTTTCCTTGTCCTCCCGTATCTGTCTGTATCCATCTGCTGCCTGTTATTTTAGACTTAGATTTTAAGTTCTTAGGGGAAGAGACAATCTTTTTGTATTATGTTTAATATAACATTTGAGGTCCTTGTCTCTGACTAGGGGCTTGTTTGTAGATGCTACAAAAATACAAAGAAGTAATTATGATGATTTATTGGGGGATATTTCAGAAAGAAGAAAATAATTTCCCCAATTTCTAAGGCATATCTCCCTCCCCCACTTCACCAGCATTCCAAGAATAGCATAACAAAAAGCCTCATCATATATTATGTGAGGGGCCTCAGGAAACATTGGAATAATTATAGATAATGACTGGCTGGTGCAGAACGTAATCTATCACAAGATTTTCCAAAGCTGAGCAGGTTTTAAGAACTGTTGGCATAAAGAACTTCTGTAAATTGTCACTTTATTTAGGTGCCCATCTGGGAGCTGGTTCTTTTGAAAATCTGGACTTTTATATCCAAACCAGCAAAGACAAAACTTGTCCCCAACACATTTCTTCCTCAGTAGCTGTCATGGGGAGGAACTTAAAGTATTAATGTCATTAAGGATAAATGCTGTTGAAAGCACCCCTAAAATAACCTTACCTGGACAGTTCTGCATGGTAGGGCTATTACTTATACTTACAATTCCATGCTTCTGTAACAGGTCAATATCTTGAAAAAAGGATTCCTAAAGCGGCAGAGAAGGGAGGAAAGCAGAATCTTAAGATAGAATTCTTGTAACCACCTCTATATTACTTTTGCTAACTGCCTAATTCAGTAGTAAGTGTCAGTTTTAAATCCTTGGCAAAGAGTGAGCCAAGAAGTTTTAGGCATGTCCTATTACCTGTGTAGACAATCGAGATACAGTAACAGAGGTTGTTTATAGACATGCTGAGGGTTTGGGGGTGTGCTTTAATTAGAGTAGCTCCAAGGGCACCTATACACATGCAGAGAGGCTGCTCCAATGCGCTGTAATTACAGCATGTCAGAGCAGACTTGTTTAATCGAGTCTGCAGGAGTGTGGCAATTACCATACTCCAACAGACTCCAGCATCACATGTATCAGTGTCCCTATGCTGAAAAATGGCAGTGGGGGCGCTTTTAGTTAAAGCTTGTTCAACGAGCTTTAGTTAAAGCGACCCTGCCACCATTTTTCAGCTCAGGTATGCTGATACATGTGACGCTGGAGTCTGCTGAAGCACAGTAATTACCACGCTCCAGCAGACTTGGTTAATCAAGTCTTCTATGAAATAATTACAGTGCATTGGAGCAGCCTATCTGCACATATATAGGTGCCCAGAGTGGTTATGGTGTTTTGCTACAGATCCGGAGGCATGGAATTTAAACCTTGCTTCAGATTTATGCTGAAGTTTACCTCCAGCTGTACATGACTAGTATACATGGTTCTTTGGGACAGAGTTAAAGGCAGACACATGTGATTTTAGCTAAATCACTTCTTCCTTGTGTGCCTTAACCTCACAGGCTTGATGGGGTGCAAGGTTCAGGTTTGACTTTTGCTTCATACTGTGTAACCAGCTAGATCAGAGATTCTCAATCAGGGTTTTATAAAATCTTTTCAAGTGTGCCATGGAATGCTGCTTAATTATTAGCACTATTAGGTATGGAAACACCGACATATGATCCACAAGATAAGCCCAGAGATTTCAAATAAGAATCCATAGTGTCAAAAACATACTGAAACATTCATAATGTTTGAGTTCTTTGCAACAAAAGAATTGCTCTCTTATTTTTCTGTAATCAAGAAATGAGTGAAAGCTAGGAGCTTGCATTTTCTGAGGAGTGCCTTGAGTCTAACAGGTGGGCCCTTAAATCTAAAATAGGGTGAGAACCACTGATCTAGATAAAAAAAAACCCTGAATCATGCTCAGGAACCCTACTAAGAAAACCTGTATTGTGTTTCTCTTCTTCTCTACTATGTTTCAGGTTGATGACTTTTTAATGTAAGATAAAAGGTTTCATAATCCACTTACATTTTCTATAAAATAGTAAACAGTGTATCAATTATAATAATGACCAGCCTATATAATTAATCTCTGTATGTGCTTCAAGAGGTTAATAGAAAATAAGGACCAAGATAAGGATAAGATTGATAAGAAAGTAAGGAAATGAGGTTTCCTTTGCTTTCAATTGTAATAACATTTTCAATGCCAACTACATGTCTTTGGTGATTGCTCCCCTGCACCAAGGATATTCTGCTGAACTACATACCATTCTGTGTGATGCCCTTTGCCAGCATTTGTTATGTTATACATATTTTATGCTATTTATAAATACCTCATCATCCTGGTATCCTGGTTCTTCCTGTACCACCTGATCTTCCATGGCTTTCATAGCGAAAAAGCAATCAATAAGGCTTAGTCAGTACTGAAAAAAGCAAACAAATACAGTATTATGGTGGAAACAGGTAAAGCGATTATTTATTTATTTATTAATATATTTTATTGATAAGCTGTCCTCCCCAAAAAGGCTGAGTGGCTTACAATAAAAACAAGGTAAATTATAAAAGCAAATAATATTAAGATAAACTAGTAAGTAATAAAACAACTCTCTAAACAAAACCCAGAACTGTACCCCAAAATTTAACCTGCTAAGAGTCTGCCAAAAGAAGGTTTTATGGATTATATGGTTATACTTTTAAAAAATATCCTCTCCTAACAATGCAGCTTCTCAATGTATAATCACCAAAGGATCTAAATTCAGATTCTAAGATTGGTCCTTCATTGCCTGAGTTAATTGGGGCTGGATGTGTTGCAGTAGTACTTGGCACCCAAATAAATGAGAGTACCTGTTGTGTTATTTTGAGATCACCGACTCTTGCCAGAATGATTTTTAGCAGGTTCCAAATGGACCTCATCCCTTGCAAGGGACATGGATCCAGATTTGAGTTTGGCCTGGGAAAAACTTAAATTATAAATTGAATTTGTTCTGATAGAAATTTAAAAATGAATCATTAGAGTAAGGTGTTATCTTCTATTAGCAATCCAATTCTCTGTCAGTAAAAAGTATGAATATTTTAAGAAAAGCTGATAACAATGAAATAATGACAAGAAAAAGAATGTATGCTTGGAAAAAATATCCTAATTAGGCTATTTGAATTTTTACATAAAAGACTATTTCTACTGTGTGTGGATCTAATGACTTCAGCCATAAGATTGATATTCACTTATAGCCTATTCTTCATATTTCTGGAAGAAGTTCTCCTTGCTACCAACCTAGCAGATTTGGAAAAAGAGAAGTTAGTGACAGGACTTTCCAGATCAACCTAAAGAGACTTTAACAATCTTGTCATGCCAGATATTGGAAGAAGACAAAAACAAAGGTACGAAATATTAGGGATGTTACAACCTCCTTCCCCACTTTTTTTTTTTAAGAATTAATTTCTTCTCTGTCCTGAAATGCATGATTCTGCATTTGTTGCATAACCAAAAAGTCCAAAGACTCCCTTTTGGCCACATGTTATTCTATAGGGAAGAAAAAGCAGGGAGAGCCAGGGCAATGTTTTTGCTCCAGTGGGAGATGTGGAACTATTCTGCACCCTTCAGAATCATATAGCAACATTCATATTCCCCCTTTTCACTAAGGAGCCTTTCACTGCTCCTAATGAGGCAACATAAAGCTTCACCACACCATTCTAGTTATCCCTAAAATTTTAAACAGAGCAACTCCACACATTAGACACAAAATGCATCCTGCTAGCTAATTTATTTTAAGGTGTATCTTTTCTTAAATGTGCATGATATGGGTTGTTTGCTTGGTAAACTGAGATAAGGAGAGTTCCAGGATTAGGGAGCAAAACAGAAATAAATAGAGAGGAAGGTGGGAGCAGACAAAAGCCTGAGACAGCACGTAGGTAAGTGCACAGGTGGGTAGTTTTGAGAAGAAACATGAATGCATGGGTATTACCACTGCTGATTGCCCCACACTTCACAGGATGTCTTCAGTGTATATATTTGATTTATATGCCACCCTTCCCAACAAAGGCTCACAGTGACTTATAACAAGAGATCAGAATAACTTAAAAGCAGAACAAGAGGGCAAAACCAATTTAAAAGGGAATTAAAACAGCAGAACTCCTCCCCGCCCCCAAACAACCTCTTGTCCTAGTGTTGTCTGGTGAACGCATGCCCAAACAGAAATGAAGGGGCACATCCCATATTTCCCACTTAGATAAAGGAAAGTATGGCATTATTTACATATCGGTGTGAGAAAGAGACTGGCTTAAATACATAAATTGTGCTTGATGCCACAACTGCGATTAAAGCAGACAGAAATGTTGCCTCTCTTTTTTTTTGACAGCAGGGTCAGGCCCCTGGGGACCTTCCTCCTCTGGGTTGCCTTGAGATTTATGGTGATTGATTCACAGGGGAATGGAGGATGATGAATCTTTCCTTGCGCAGGGCAGCTTGCTTGGCTCTTATTTTCCAGAAGAGAGGGTAGATATGCACCACTGTAGACATCCTTAAATAAGATACATAGAGCACATACTTTGGTGAACCCACATTACCCTTCATTGGGAGCTATGAACATCTCATAAGGGAACATTTGGTTCACCAAAGCTTGTGCTCTGGAGATACCTCTTACTGAGTTAGTCTGTAGGTAGGTGTGCACACCTACACTGCCCGCTGACTGACTGCAGCCTAACACGCTAAACTACCTCCCTATTGTTTTCCAGTCACGCCGCCAGGGGCTGCCATTGACTTCCGTGTCTAACTGTCCACAAGCCCCAATTCCTGTTTAAAACAAGGGGCATCAGTGACCGACGCCTGCTCTACGACCCCGAGGTGGCACCTGCCGCTTGCTTCCCTCAGTCAGGGACGCCACCCCGCAAAGCCCAGAGCCAGGCCACGTGACTCGGAGCCCAGCCCCCTCCCTGACCGTTGATTCGTTTTATTTCAACTGCGAGGACAAACTGAGAACCCTTTTCCCGCCAAGAAAAAAACCCGCGAAAAATCGCCTGGGCA
>NW_005842400.1:1103871-1106162 GCF_000455745.1 Alligator sinensis | reverse complement strand
CCGTTGGTTTTGCCGCGTGTGGCGCACTTCCTGCTGGAGCCTCTCCTGCATCTCATTAAGGCGCGTGGCTGGCTCCTGTTGAGGGAGGAGGGTTGTCGTCCCTCCCACGTTATGCACGTGTAGAAGAGCCCTGTCAGACCTTGCTTCAGAGAGTGAAACAGACAGCCCATAGTCAAAACTGCAGGGACCTCACCATTGAAAGACCCCATCTGATCTTTGCATTTCCAAGAAAGGCCAAGGCATGGCAGGAGGGTACCTTAGAGCAGTGATTCTCAGCTCCAGGGCACCCCGGGGTGCCTCGAAGTCCTTGTAAGGGTGCTGCAAGAGTGTTGCACTGTGGTAGCACTGTTGGGTGTGCACACACACCTGATTCACAAAATAAGCCCAGAGATTTCAAAAAGGAATCCATAATCTTAAAAGCAGCCTGACCCCTTATGATCTTCCTGATGTGGTGGGAGAAACCTCCCTAAGGTTTGTTGTCTAGCTGTCATTTGATTGACATACAACGCGGGTAAAGAAAGACAGCTGTTTATTTGCTCGAGCAAAGACCATAAAGCCAGCAAAAGGCAAAATGGCCCCCCCTAAGGGTGAGGTGATCTTTTATACTTATTACAACAAGGCAAGACTTCATGGTTAACAAAAAAAGCAATACTTGGGCGGTGCTTTTCAAATCTTTGTAACAGCATATTTTTATTAAGCTGAACTAGCACTTTTTTAAAAGCTAAAAGTTAAGTAACAGTAACATTATAATATGTTAGCAAAACCTTACACAGTAGTAGATACTTCTCAAGGACACAATCAGTGCACCCAGAACAATGGTTTCCCTGTCTTATCTTACTTCTTGCTGTAGCTGATTTTTTAGCACACAGACACAGAGATACTTGCTGCTTTTAACTCAGAAAATGCTTAATACAGTTAAAATGATTACTTGACACAAGCAAAGGCTTAGCTATCAATCTGCCTTGTGGTCAGCTGCATTGCTAGGCCACAGGTCATGCCTTGTATTCAGCTGTAAAGCTAATACTTCTTAATAATCTAAATTATTGTTAACCTAACTATGCTATCAGAAAACTATTCTATTTCAGGGTAATAACAAACCTGCGCACTACAAATCCTCCCTTTGTTCCAATTTTTCAGGAGAAATTTTGGAACACACTTTTAGGTATTTAACTTCTTGTGGGGTTAGGTTTTGATGATTGATGCTGGATATTTGTACAAACTGACCATACATTTTTACTTGCCTTTGCATAAACTGTTGTCCTAGAGAGCACAGACACTGAAAACAGCACAACAGGCAGATTATAGTTATAACAATTCCGATTAAGCTTAATACAAAAGGTCTAAGCCATCCTGTAAGGGAAGGCAACCAATTAGTGAGCCAACTAAGAGATGTGTCTTTGGGGATTTTAGCTATATCTTCGGCTTTTTGGATATGGACAGCTGCATCATTGAGGTGGGTTTGTACTATTGTAAAAGAACTGTTAACCCAAACACAACATTCTGGTCCGATAATCGCACAAGCTGCCCCTTGAGCAGCAAGGAGAAAATCAAGGGCTATACGGTTTGGAATTATCATTTGTTGGAGTTCTTCTTGGGTGTCAGCCAAGGCAGCAACGGCCTTCGAGAGTTCCTTGTGACCTTCACTGAATTTATGAGCCATGATTTTTATCACAGCTTGCAGACGTAGTGTAAATCTTTTAAGACAAGCAGTGCCTATTCCTGGGAGTATACCTGCTAAAGAACACCCGACTAATACTCCTGTGGTAAGCGGAGTTTTTTGATATTTGTTTATTATATCACGGCTTTTTTGTAAATCCCTCTTGTTTCGCCACCTGCCCCGTGGAAGGTGCGTGGCGAAGGACGTAGAGGGTTTTAGCATGGCGGGAGAGTAGATACCTTTTCCTTTGGCAGGGATTTTATGGTAGGCGTGGGAGCCACAGACCCAGTACTGTCCTTTTAAAGCAGCGAGGTTTGAATATTTAGGAGGTATTCGGCCCCCGTTTCCTAATCCTAGCACCCCGCGTTCACCCTTTGATTTAAAGGAAGGATTTGCAGTTTCATTAAAGAAGCATTGTCCCCGGGAGGTGTCGGTGTATAAACAATACCACAAGGTATTATTTAAAGAGGAGATGGGGGTGCAGATAGGATTAGGGCCCTTGGTTAAATTTTTGCCGCTGTAGAAATCATTGAAAGAGCTGCAATAGGTAGGAGTTGCTGTGTTATTATTACGCCAGTCTCCTCCACTTGAACTAGTAAAATAGTGGTGACATATGCTTGTGCCTAAATTAATG
>NW_005842400.1:1091204-1100953 GCF_000455745.1 Alligator sinensis | reverse complement strand
GCTAGGCTGCTGGCTCTAACAGCGTTTAAATCAGCAGACAGATACCCTCAAAGACTGCTTCCAGAGACCTCTAGAGGTAAAACCAGAAACCAGATAGAAACCAAAAACATACCTGACCTGAGGTACTCGCCGGTACCGTTCCTTTACCCGACTTGAGGATCTCGCCTTATTGGTCCCGAGGGGACCATCCACCTCCCAAGACTAACCCAATAGGTGAACTCACCTGGTGCGCGCTGGGGTGTCGGGGGATGGAGGTCTCCAAAGGTGCCAAGCTAGACAGGTCCCATCTGGGGTGCCAAATTGTGGTGGGAGAAACCTCCCTAAGGTTCGTTGTCCAGCTGTAATTTGATTGACAGACAACGCGAGTAAAGAAAGACAGCTGTTTATTTGCTTGAGGAAAGACCATAAAGCCAGCAAAAGGCAAAATGGCCCCCCCTAAGGGTGAGGTGATCTTTTATACTTATTACAACAAGGCAAGACTTCATGGTTAACAAAAAAAGCAATACTTGGGCGGTGCTTTTCAAATCTTTGTAACAGCATATTTTTATTAAGCTGAATTAACTTTTTTAAAAGCTAAAAGTTAAGTAACAGTAACATTATAATATGTTAGCAAAACCTTACACAGTAGTAGATACTTCTCAAGGACACAACCAGTGCACCCAGAACAATGGTTTCCCTGTCTTATCTTACTTCTTGCTGTAGCTGATTTTTCAGCACACAGACACAGAGATACTTGCTGTTTTTAACTCAGAAAATGCTTAATACAGTTAAAATGATTACTTGACACAAGCAAAGGCTTAGCTATTCAATCTGCCTTGTGGTCAGCTGTATTGCTAGGCCACAGGTCATGCCTTGTATTCAGCTGTAAAGCTAATACTTCTTAATAATCTAAATTATTGTTAACCTAACAGTATGCTATCAGAAAACTATTCTATTTCAAGGTAATAACAAACCTGCGCACTACACTGAGGTCTTTGCAGCAGTAGATTTGCTCTTTTTTTCTGTCATCAAAAAATGAGCAAAAACGAAGAGCTGGAGGAATGCCTTGAGTATAACAAGGGGTGACAGCCTTGAGCCTGTAAAGGTTGAAAACTACTGTCTTAAGGGCGTGTGTAGACGAAACGGGGGCCCTAAACTGAAGCGGTGGGTTTTTTCAAACAGTGCCCTTAATTTAGTGCCCTTTAAACGCTTGCGTTGCGCACACACTGACTTAGCTGCCTCTTCGGTAGCGGGGAGGGGAGGGTGAGCTGCCGGTGGGCAGAGCAGCCCCTGGGCTGCAGGAGGGGGCTGGCGTTGCCCTTTATAGTAGCAGCGCCCTCCCCACCATGGCCCCTGCCTGCAGGCGCTCAGCTAGGGCAGTCCTGGGGGGCACCGCAGCCACGGAGGGAAGCACCAGGTCCCTGTGCAGCTCAGGCAAGCAGGCAGGCTCCAGGAGGGGGGAAAAAAAGATCAGGCTCGCCACTTTCCTTGGGCGGAACCTGTCTTCCCAAGCTGCTGCCGGGCTGCCTGCAGGACATCCTGCAGAGCTGCACGGAGCCCAGTGCTTTGCTCCTTTGCTGTAGGGGCAGCCGAGTAAAACTCAGGCCTCAAGTCATTTAAGACACGTTACACGGCCGAATTTCCTACAGTGGCTGGAATTAATGCACAATACGCAGCCGATGCGTACAAATACCGATACAAAGCAGTGCAAAAGCATTTAGCCGGCTTTAAAGTGTCATGTACACGTGCCCGTCGTTTCATCTACACACAGCCTAAGTGCATCTACATGTTGTCTTATGTCGCTGTAGCAACGCATTATGGCGATGTTGCGATCATGCGAGTCTCCACATGATCAGCAGCTACTCTGCTATAGCAGCGCACTCCCCCATTTTAGCCCGCTGTTGCAGTGCTGTAGTGGTGAAAAATAACCGCACAGTGTACAGCACAGTACAAGTAGTTACTGCATTATTCTTTAGTACTTCCAAGAGCAAGCACTAAAGCATGGCACAGTAACAACAACAAAGGTGACATGTAGACGCACCCCCTCGGGAACTAACTGGTTCAGAGACATGAGCTTTTATAGACAGCAACCTGTTTCTCTGACAAAGCAGGTTGTTGCCTAGCAAACCTCATACCTTACCTCTCTGTTAGTCTCGAAGGTAGATAGATCCTGCCCTGCCTTTTGCCCGACTTCAGATTAACGCAGCTAACTGCCTTCCCATTTACAGGAAAGAAATGGATTAGTCCCATTTCATCCTATATGAAGAAGTAAGTGTTATAAAAAAAAGCCAAGGGAGGATCTGACATCAGGCCAATTATATAGGAAAGTCAAGACAAGTGAAAGACAAACAAGAAAGAAAGGAAATACCCCTGAAACAAGAAGAGGGATTAATATAGCCAAGCCTGGATATACCTAGATGTTAAAAGTACGAACGCTATTCCGATCAGAAGTAATTTGTTCAATACATGAAAGGGCTCATTTGGAACCAGATGAGACAACCATTCAGATTAAGCTAATTGGGAGATGGCCACATTTAAAGAAAGTCATGGAAATGCTAGTGCAGAATTGTGCGCCTTGCACTAGTTAGCACAGATTCAACTCCTTGGGCAAATCTCATGAAAACATGCTCCTATATATGGTCTATGGACAAGGCTGCAAATAGATTTTATAAGACCACTGCCAGAAACAGTGCTGTTTAATACATTCTGTTTAGTTATTATAGATTGTTTACCAAGCAGCTAGAAGTGCTGCCCTGAAGGGAAAACACAGCTAGGAACTTGCTAAGGCACTGGTCAACAAGATTTTTCAAGATAGTGGAGTTCCTGAAGAAAAAGAGTCAGACTACTAAATCCCACATTTGATTAATGAAGCATTAAAAATAAATTTAAAGGAAACTCGATTTCAGTAGAAACTCCATATAGACCAGGGTTCAGCAATGTTTTTGAACAGAGTGCCAAAAACACCCGCAACCTCGACTTGTAAGATGTTGGCATGCCTGGGGCGGATGGTGGGGGAGCCACGAGGTGCCCGATCCTTGTTGAGGCAGTGCAGCCCTTCCCCCTTCCCTGCCATCCGCCCTGAGACGTGTGTGGCAAGCACAATGCCCTTGAATGCCACACACTGGCACCCATGCCAGGGGTTGCCTACCCCTGATATAGACCTCAGTCTCTTGAGATAAAAAGAGCCTGTCACCTTTTACATAAGCCTGCCAGGATTCAGGTGATTTAGAGGGGTATATATGTAATTTAGAAATAAATGTAATATTTACCCCAATAATCAAAGGGGAATGAAATAGTATGTATTTTATGAAAACTGTGAGTATTTTTTTGGTTATAGAAACAAAACAGTGGGTTACCAAAAATTATAAGCAATAGTATCAAGTATTGCTGCTAGATTATGGCCAAGCTAAAAGGTGTATACCTGTGACTCGCCTTTACTGTTGATATTGTGGATGTTATTAAAAATTGACTTATTAGGGTAAAATACAAACTTGAAATGCTAACTATATAGTCTATGCTGGAATCAATATATAATGCTTTGATGTAATGAATGACAAATGACATTAACTGGAATAATGATGTATAAAAATAATATCAAATTGCAGTGGACAGTGTGATTGTGATTAAATCTTTAATTTATAATGTGTCCTTTGATACAGATATAAATATCAGATTTAGTGATATAGATGTAGATTTACACAAAATGATTAAAATTAGTATTCAATAACGGTTTTTCTTCTTGTGTCCTTCTCTTAAACTAGACGTTTTTCCAGAATCATGTAAAAGTGATAGCTGTTTCCGTTGCTGCAGCAATGTCCTGCTTTGTGCAGGTCTCACCAAGGAGTTGGCAAATGATCATGTGCTCCATAGTCTGCACTTCACCACAATCATATATATTCATGTCATTAGAGTAGTCCCATTTGGTCATGTTTGCTTTTGATCTTCCAGTTTGCACGCACAGGAGATTCAGGCATCGCCATGTTGGCTAGTCTAGATCCACCCCTCTTGGGAAAGTCCTCCTCGAGTTCCAGGTCCATTTCAGAGCACCTGCTTGCACATAATCTTTCCTAAGTTCAGTCGCGTCTTGTCAGCCATCGTATCCAACGATGCAACACTGGTCACAAAACTCTTTCATGTTTTAAGCCATTTAGTTATTTCTGTGTGACCATACAGTGGATGCGTGAGGTCTTCCATCTGCTGTAATCTTTCTTTTTGGCTCGCTACTTTTCTTCTGATATCAGATGGTGCAATGCCAGCCAGTAAGTACAGACTATCCTTTGGTGTTGGCTTTAGACATCCTGTTATTTCGCAACAGCTGTTGTTTAGAACTGGGTCTATTTTCTTGGCATGAACTGATTGTTTATATACTGGACATGTGTACTCTGTAGGGGAGTAACACAAGGCAATAGCAGTGCTTCATAATGTAGCTGGTGACAAACTTTAAAAGTATGTTGTTGCAGGCACTGATTTTTCCTTTCGTCTTCTCTACATGTGTTTTGAAGGTAAGTGTTCAGTCCAATGTAATCCATGAGCACACAGGGTTCAAGTGATTAGTCAGTGGGATTTAATTCCAGATGACGTTTAATTTCTGCTTGGTGTCTCGATGGTGTAGGTGACAAGCTGTGACCTGCATCTTGATTGGGTTGGCATGACTGGTTCTTACTGTGATCTGGGAGGTTGCTCAGTGTGCATGTCAGTCTGTTCTCAACAGTGGCAAAGTCCTTCTCTTGCGATGTGATGCATAGATCTGCAGCATATATGAAGCTTCTCATATTACTTTGTATGGGTTGGTGTGACGGGGGGCCTTCCCAGGGCCGGTTAGATGTTGGCCTACCCACCTGTTTCTGGGCTAACCGCCTGCTTCTCTCGCCTGCCACACCTTTATGGTAAATGATTATGATGTTACTCAGGCGGGAGGCTGCCCATTTAAGACCCCGATGACTAGGGGTGATATCCCCAGCTCCAAATCTTCCCCTACACTGGGGTCCATGGTTCGCAGATGGCATCCCAGGCAGCTAAGCTCACCTGTACCCTTCTCCCTCTCTGGCTGTGGTCTCCTCTCTGGGACCTTTGGCTCCCACTTAGGCCCTGGTCCTACCTTCAGGCCAGTCGGAATCCCGAGCCTCTTGCTCTGGATATCCCTCACAGTGGGCCCCTGGCTCTTTGACCCCACTTGGGTCCTGGCCCCAACATTAGCCAGTCGAGGGTCCATTCAGTCAGGTCTGCGCCACTTGCCTTCTCTCTCTTACAACTCCACTGGATCATGAGAACCTCAGGCCTCTCAAAAATCTCACAAGCCTCGGCTTTCCCTAGCCAGGACTGTGCAGGGGCTGGAGGTTATCAGGTGCCCCCTACCCGCCTTTCACCAGGGAGGTTCACAGTCCTGGCATTTCCTGGGGCTGATGCACCACCGGCAGTCCCACCAGGCCTCCCTACCTTGGCAGGGTGCAGTTTTAGGTCATGCCCAAGACCTGGGGCTTCCTCCATCCCCATAGCCCCAGCCCATATACCTCCAAGCTGTTCCTGACACAAGGAGGGAGATGTTCTTCCCCTGCTGGTTGGTCTCAAACAGCTCTCTCCGCACAGAGCTGGGCATTAAGTGGCCACCCCCATAAGACACCTGCCATCTCCCTGTCCTAGCCCTTAAAGTGGCAGATACCCACAGTGCCCTGCCACAGTTGGTTGTTATATATGTTAAAAAGGATCAGTGCTAGCACGCTATCCTGGGAGGCCATTTTGTTGTTGTTTCCAGCACAGTTCTACCTAAAAATGTTTATTCTTTAAGTGTTGTTTGGAGACTCCAAGAGCCAATTAGAGCTGCACTCAATTAGCCTAATTAGCCTCAAACCTCTGAATTAGGAGGTGGGCACGATCATTGCACTCAGAGTATTCACAGATCTATCACTGCACTGCTCTGAGCTAACTGGCAAACTTACATAGATTAACTATTAAGACTCTGATATTAACTGAAACAAATGCATGGTTTATTAACTAACTGAACAAAACTAACAGACAACATCACACTGGAATTACCATATACAAATATTTACTTACAAATTTTTAAGATTTTGTTGTCACTTACAATCCCAAACCCAGGAATTGGGTAGTACTTACAATAGAGGGTGGCAGCCGCTCAAACCAAGGGAGAAAGATTCTCAGGAGCCAACTTACTTCAGCTCTCTTTATGCAGTGATGGAGACTTGAAGGTCACGCAGCTCAGCTAGTCGCAGTGGAACTCAGGCACTCAGCTCAAAGCACGACCACACTGCAGAGGACTGCAGGCTCAACTGGCCAGGTCGGACTTAGGTCCCTCAAGCAGCTCCTCAATCTCTACACATTAGGCTCATGCTCTCCATACCCCTCATGCTCTCTTCATTTATACCTCACTCAGGTTCCTGAACACTCAGGTAAGTGACACCTCACTCGTATGTGCTAATGGACACATCCTTGCACCTTCTTCTCAGTCACACGTGCATTCACACCATAGGTCAGGAGTTCAGAGTTTCCAGAACTTGCTAGGTTCACTGAGCCTGTGCCAGTGACCTACTTACAGCAGAGGGGATCACACAGGAGGCAGCATACACACAACTTATATCACACTCATTCGTGGTCACATGAGGTCAACTTAAATTATGCAACTGGCATAATTTAACATAATTGTTACAGTCTACTCTGAGGCAAGGCAGGAGATATCAAATCTCAATTTACCAAAGAGATCAGATGAGCTGCACTAGGCAGTAGTCATGTGTGATATTGTAGACTTTGGCAAGCAGGTTTTGGTGGTTGACTGTTATATGCTGCTAACAGGTCTACAAACATAGCACCTGTTATCACCCCTTTCTCAAATCCATCTTCTATATGTTGCATGATTAGTATTTGGCTAGTGCGGGACTTGCCTACTCTAAATCCAGCAAATATAGTAATATAACCAAGATGTTTGCTAAGGTAACATCTAATGAGAAATTAAGAACTAAATGGACCTCATGCTAAAGGTCCACCTAGCCTAGTATCCTCTCTCTGACAGTGGAAAATAGTGGATGCTCTAGAGCAGTAATTCTCAGCCGGGTGCTGCAGCATCCCAGGTTGCCTTGAGATCTGTTCAAGGGTGCCACAGAGTGCCACGTAATGTTAGCACTGTTGGGTGTGCAAACATAATTCACAATATAAGCCCAGAGATTTCACATAGGAATCCATAGTGTCAAGAACATTCTAATCAACTTGATTGCCTTCTACGATGAGATGACTGGCTCTGTGGATGTGGGGAGACCAGTGGATGTGGTGTACCTTGATTTTTAGCAAGGCTTTTGATACGGTCTTCCACAGCATTCTTGCAAGCAAGCTAAGGAAGTATGGATTGGATGAATGGTCTGTAAGGTGGATAGAAAGCTGGCTGGATCGTCAGGCTCAACAGGAAGTGATCAATGGCTTGTTGTCTAGTTGGCAGCCGGTATCAAGTGGAATGCCTCAGGGGTTGGTCCTGAGGCCAATTTTGTTAAATATTTTCATCAATAACCTGGATGATGGGATGGAATACACATCAGCAAGTCTGCAGATGACACCAAGCTGGAGGAGTAGTAGACACACAGGAGGTTAGGGTTAGGGTTAGGATTCGGAGAGACCTCAACAAATTGGAGGACTGGACCAAAAGAAGTCTCATGAGGTTCAATAAGGACAAGTGCAAAGTTGCAGGACCTTATCCTGAAGCATTTAGAGTGGAACAATCCCATGCACCAGTACAGGCTGAAAACCAGCTGGCTAAGTAGCAGCTCTGCAGAAAGGAACCTGAGGGTTACAGTGGACAATAAGCTGAATATGATCCAACAGTGTGTCTTTGTTGCCAAAAAGGCTAAGGGCATACTGAGATACATTATTAGAAGCGTTGCCAGCAGATTGAAGGAAGTGATTATTCCCCCTCTGTTTAGCACTGCTGAGACCACATCTGGAGTACCATGTTCAGTTTTGAGCTCCCCATTACAGAAAGAATATAGACAAATTGAAGAGTCCAGTGGAGGGCAATGAAAATGGTTAGGGGGCTGGGAGAAATGACTTCTGAGGAGAGGCTGGGGAAACTGGGCTTACTGGCTACTTGTACGTTAAAAAAAACCAAACAGCACTTTGCTTTAACTCTGTACGTTCCCATGCCAAGCCCAGCACATGCCCAGAAGAGGCAGTGCCTTAGCTGGACCCAGCTCACCTGGTATCTGTATAGATTGGGCTCTTTAGTGGAGCTTTTTTGGCACTTCTTTCTAATAGCTGATTGAATCAACTTTAGCTGAAAATGTCAAAAAGCCCTGATGAAGCGCCTGATCTATACAGATGCTGCAGAGCCAGGTCGAAGTAATGTGCTGCTGCTTGTAGTGAAGTGTGGTTTTTTGGCTTTTTTTGTTTTTCTAATGTCTGCAAGCAGCCATTTAGTCTGGAGAAGAGAAGACCAAGCGGGGATTTAATAGCAGCCTTCTTCTACCTGAAGTGGGGTTCCAAATAGGATGGAGCTAGACCAGGGGTGGGCAAAATGCGACCCGTGGGCTGGATGTGACCCACCAGACCATTCTATCTGGCCCGTGGGGCCCCTAAAAATTTTAGAAAATTAATATTTGTCTGCCCCTGGGCTGCCTGTCATATGGCCTTCAATGGCTTGCCAAAACTCAGTAAGTGGCCCACCACCTGCAATAATTGCCCGCCCCTGAGCCACACTGTTCTCAGTGTGGCAGATAATAGAATAAGAAACAATGCTCTCAAGTTGCAGCAAGGGAAGTTTAGGTTAGATATTAGGACAAACTTTCTCACCATGAGGGTAGTAAAGCACTGGAACAGGTTACCCAGAGAGCTTGAAGAATCTCCACCCTTGGAGGTTTTTAAGACCCAGCTAGACAAAGCCTTGGCTGCAATGATCTAGTCAGGGGATGGTCCTGCTTTGAGCAGGGGGTTGGACTAGATGACCTCTGAGGTCCCTTCTAACCTTAATTTTCTATGATTAATTCCAGGCCATAAAGGAAACCAGTATCTAAACCAGTCACATGGTCAATCTATCAGCTCACCTTGCCTCTTCACGTCCCATAAGTCTCTACAAAGCTTGGAATCTTCTATTTCTAATACAATACATAAATAAAATTGACTTATGTTCAGCATCAATAATACAATAAATATAGCCTTTCTCTAATGACATATGCTATTTCCCCCCTATGAATAAAGAGAAGGTATAGCCATGTATCAGGGATTCCTGCTTTATTTATAGTGAGATTTTCAAATCCACTTAAATGACTATGGCTCACGTCTTAATGATTTTTCCCAGGCACTTCTGAAAATCCTATCCTCAGTTCTTGGAATGCATTTAGGCTCATTTTATACTGACCAGCTCAGAAAATAAAACACACAACAATATATCCTTCCACCTCAGTGGAAAAGTTGGAGTGCTCACAGCAGGTTTGAAATTGAGCCAGATATTTAGATACTTATATACTGGCTTGATATCCTAAGGCTTTGTCTCCACAGGGAAACTGTCTAACATTACTGCAGAACAACCTGTCCCACAACAGTGAGTCCAGAATAGCTCCCACATAGACAGTCTGTTCCAAAATAAAAATGACTTCATTCTCAAATGTGAGTTTTGGGAGTACCCTTTTAATCCAGAATAGCATTCAGTTACACCAGAATAGCTATTCCCATCAATTCACCCTATGTAGACAACACTTAACATTAGCTTCCTAGTTTCAGAAGTCCTTGCTTCTGTTTTTTCCTATTTAGAGACAGATTGATGAATGGACATAGCT
>NW_005842400.1:1070313-1091173 GCF_000455745.1 Alligator sinensis | reverse complement strand
AAAGAGTGCTACCCATCCTGAAGTGCAGTTAGGATACATAACACATTCCACTTGATAGCTCCAGAATGCTATCCACACACTAGGCTTCACAATACCCCTGTCCAATGGATAAACATATTGTCTTGATTTCACAGATGGGATAACCAAGACAGGGCTGGATTCATACTAGGTTTCACCAGAAGAGAAAACTAGCAAACTTCCTTCCATCTTGGAAAGTCTCCAGCTGGCGAGTGTTGCTTCAACCATAGGTGTAGTTGGCAAGGAGAGGCAATGAATCTAAGCTGCATAGCCTAGGGTTAAATGAGTTCAAATAAAACAAGACAACTCAAACCTCTGCAATAAAAACAAATTTTAAAAAGAGGCAGCTGGCTTTTTTCATCACCACGTATCACTTTCATTCAGTTCTTACACAATACACATTTTATGAGATTTTTTTCCAGTCTAGGTTTATACACCAAAGAAGTTATAACTCAAACATTTACACTCTCCAAGTGCTCCTGTGAACTGAATCGACATTTTTTTCAGGTTTGACTGTTTTTAATCAGTGGCAAAAGCTCTGATGTTTGGGGTCGACTGCCCAAAGCATACTGTATTAGGATGCAGCAGAGTTGCAAACAGACATTTATGGTCAATAAATTTTAGGAGGATAACATTCTTTTTTGCTTAGGGTACAGTTTAATTTAAGGCTGGTCCTGAGTGATGACATTTCTTGATGCACCCGAAGTCTTGTCAGAACTGCAAAGTACATCTAGGTGAGGGGGCAGCAGTTGGTTCAGTGTCTTCATCTTTCCTTTTTCCAAGAGCAATTGCTTCTCTTTCCTGTGGAGTTGTGGAGGCAAGGAAAAGCAGGAAAAGTAATAGAAATCATTCAAAAACGTTTAAAGTATTACAGGCATAAAATATTTCTTAAATCATCTACAGCAGGCACCTAAAGCCCCCAGCCCCTGTGCTGGATCTGGATCACTGGGCTCTTCACAGGCCAAATTTAGATGTGGTGGTGGCAATGGGGTAAGCAGAAGAAGCAGTGGTCACAAGGGTTAATGCAGCTGTTGCTTGCCCATGCTACAGACAACCATCCCCAAAAGGGCTCCATACCCAGGAGTTTGGAAGTGGACTCTGCCCTCGAATTCCAGGTCACCTTAGAAGCCCTGTAGACCAGACTGGCTCTGTGGGCCAAATCTGGTCTGCAGGCCCTATATCTGACACCCCTGACCTAAAGCAGTCAAAGGAAAAATCCAGCAGTGGATTCTGTATCACTTTAGAATAAACTCTTCTCAGCTAATATACAAGTTCACAAATCTTGGTAGCACTCAGTGCTCCCTCCCACTGTTTTAATTATGCTGTTCTCCTGACCAGAATTCATGATCACCATAATCCCTGCATCCAAAACTGTTCTGAAATGAGCATTGGTTCAGATTTTACCCTAAGCTATGCTGCATGCTTCTGCCTTATGGGAATAATTAACTAATGTTACACCACAAATTATCTCCCTATTTTGCCCACATCCACAACTCCTTCAGAATCAATGTTAGCTAATAGGTTTCACCTACAGCAGGCTCAAAGAAATCACCAGTTGGATTCTGCACATCAAAATATGCTAAAAATGAAACTGAACACTTAATTTTGTACCTGAGGAATTCTTGCTTTTCCTTCTGCTGCTGCTTGTCAAAATCCCTCATTTCCCTGCAGTGTCGCTGGTACATGTTTTTGAAAGTGCTTTCTAGCTGGCGGAGATGATGAAAACTCTGTTGGATTATATCTGCATAAGTTGGAGAAGACTCTGTGATTTTAAATGTAAAAGAAATACAGGGTGTCTTCTCTTTTCCATCCTCTTTGCTAAAAGGTATCACGAGGGGAGGCTGCAGGTCAGATTGCAAGGACCGGCAGCCCTCTGCATATGGGGGAGGGACCCACAGCTGGAAAAGAAGAAGCTATTTGAGATCAGGATTGGGATGCATGGACAGAGCTGTAGGTGTGTGTGTGGCAGGGAGGGCAGTGGTCAAGGCTGGAAAGCTGCATTGTTAGGACATGGATGCATGGCTGAGGCTCTGAATATGTTCTACCTCTCTCTACCTATTGCACCCAGAACCTGAACTTTCATGAGCACAAGAATTCCCTGATAGAAAAATGCTTTATTTTCAGCCCCCCCAAATTCATGCCATTCATTCGTCTATTATGAAAGGATTTTGGTTCACCCTATATTCTAGTGCTCCCTCTTACCACATCTGTTTTCTTAAACTTCCCATTTTGTTAGTGGGAATCTAACACTCTAACCCTATTCTGTGACAGGCAACCCCTTTAAGAGTTGTCACCATTGCAGTGACATCCATCCAATATATGGGCAAACTGCCAACATGTCTCTTCAACCTAGCCACACAACACAAAACATCACCTGTAGCAGTCTGGTCCCCAGCAGCCTGAAACCATTCTTAACTTAAGGTTCAGTTCTGCAATTGAACAAAGTTCTGCAGCCATGCAGATTAAGCCAGGAATCCACAGACTTAGGAGGGAGGGTGAACAAAGAAATGCCTACAAAAGACATTGCAAACAGAAGCAAGGGAATACAATTGGTTTACAAAAAGAGATTGGGGGAAAAAAACCACTAAATGTAATACTTGGCTAGGCACCAACAAGTAGCATGAGAAGCAAATGTGTTTCAGTTGCAAGTATATGATGAATGCAAATACTGAACAATTCTCTCTGTCATTGTATGACCAACAAAGACAGAGACAGGGTTGATACAGTAAGAGGAGTAAATTGGGGATGGCTCTTGGGAAACTCTTCCCAACTAAAACATCAGTTTGTGGAATAGTTTTCTATGGGAAACTGGTGGAAGCCTAACACTGTAAGACACCTGCTGACAACCAAGATGGACAAAGTATTCAAATAACAGACTGCAAAGAATAATTCTGTGTTGGTGAATAGGCAGGCTTTTCCCTTCTCTAATTTCTCTGAACTGTTCATAAGGATATGGTATAGGCTTGTAGATCTCCCTCCTGTGAATCAGGATATCCTGTCCAGCCTGTGGTTCAGCCTTGTAGCTCTGGAGGAAGTGCTGAATTAGTGGGCTGTGCCCATTGATGTTAAAAAGATGCCAAGTGAATTCAGGGCCCCGACAAGCTGGGTGTGACTGTGGGAGAGAAATACAAAAAGAGAAGAGGTTAATACCAAAAAGGAGTCCAAAAAATAAAGTAAATTATTGCCTCTAATGGTTCATAACCTGGGTGAAAGATGAGTAATTTCTAAATGCTTAACAACTGGAAACACTATGATAACTTATAATAACTAGCAGCAAGGAATTCCATCTCCTGTGGACTATTTTAATAGGTGGTTGTGAATGAAGTAATTCTTCATATTTAATAACTGATGTTATCTCAAAATAAAGTACAAACAAATATGTATTAGGTAGAAGTTTGTTTATAATACTGCACAGCTCAGATACAGCATTATGGGACATGTGTATGTCATACAAACAGGACCAGACAGATAGAAAAGATTGTTTTCTACTTCTAGAAAGCACAGAACAATCATCTTAGTCCAAAAAACCCCCCGCTAATTGAATGTACGCTATACTTCTGTTAGTGAGACTGCACAATGCATTTTGAGCTTAATTTCACTTAAAAAAACGTATTGCCCCAATTCTTGGCTGAATTCTGAATGCTTGTCCTGTTCCACTGAGACCAAACAAACCTAACACTAGAGTAGCCAACCCAAGGATGATCATTCTTGCAAAAGGGAGTTAGGGCAGGGGGAGACTACAGAACTTATGTAATAGCTCCTCCAATGCCCACCCTTCATTGCAGCCAATGCAGGGTGCATACTCCAATAATCCATCTACTCCTTAGCATCACTACTGGCAGCTAGCTTAATTTAGAACAGTCCTCAGGGACTGGCTCAGTGTACATGCAAACCAGCACCAAACAAATGGAAAGATGACGTAACAGCATACACTTTTCACTATACACACTTGCATGTGGCCCTAGGCTGTTCTGGGCACTTCTAGGCTACAATCAAAGTTTGGAGCCCAGTGCTCAGTGCATTTTGATTTAGTATACATTAAAATATTTTTTTTGATATGACAGTGCAAAAACTCACCGATTTTCTTGAGTTTTAACACAAACTAGATGCTAGATTGTTTACAGCTTATTATATGCTAAATTGAGGAGGGTGGTACCATCATATGTTGTAATTTAGCAACCTCAGTAAAACTCTGTTCCGTAGAGAAATGCAGTGTAAGTTATATTTGCAGGAGGGAGCATTTAAATCTCTCTCTCATGTTACGCAAACTGAGAAATATAAACTTGTCTATAAAATGGAGGAATTCTGGATTAGTTATTTAGGCCCAGTTATTCAAAATTTGGGAATACGCGGACACACTCATTTCAGGAAAAGAATGTCCAAACCTGTTATTCAGGAATAGCTACTACACTTTAAATTCATCCTCCATTTTAATCCATAAAGTGTAATGAGCCCTATACAGCATTGCTTTCTTGCTCTTTGTTTGTACCATCTACAAGATTTTCATCTGTTTTTTTAAATTGACCATTTTGCTGAATGAGATTAATGGCTGCCATCAAGTGTGTATTTATAGGTCAATCTCAGACCTGGTTAAAAATCTGTGGGAATAGTAGACACCTTTCCTGCAGGTAAATGGAAGGAGTAATTACCTATAAATAATCTGTATGTATATTGAGCCCAGGGGTACTTAACCCCTGGCTCATGGGCCAGATCTGGCCCATGGAGCCATGCCATCTGGTCCATGGGTCTCCCCATGGATCTGGAAATTTGGTGGTAGAGGAGTGGTAGCAATTAACACTGCCAAATTTCCAAGCCCTGCATGGCTGGGTTGGGCCAGCACTGTGTGCCAGATCAGGCCTAAAGACCAGATCCAGCCCATGGACCAATTTAGCATTGCTAATCTGACCCACAGAGCAAAAAGATTGGGCACAACTGATTTTGTCAAAACAAGAAACACCCACCAATCAAAGTAATGAGCAGCACAGGAAAGCCAATCAGAAGCTAAGACACTAAGCCAAGGGCCGATTGTAAATGCAAGGTATAGGACTCTGGTTGTAGCTGTGTGTGAGAGCAAGCAGCTAGGGAGAACAGCAGCGTAGGGGTGCACCGATAGAGATTTTGGGGGCTGATACCAATAGCCGATTTTTAAGGAGGCATATTGGCTGATACTGATCCAATTTCCAATACAGCTATGTGCAGCTGGTAAGTCCTTTGTAGTGGAAGGGGAGATGGGAGGGAAGGGACATAGGGGGGCAAATAAACACCCCCCACAGTGAGGGAAGGAAGGAGTGGGGCAGGGGTAGACACTGCCCAGTCAGGGTGAGGCAGGATGTGGGACGGAGCCATGGCTCATCTAGGGGACGCAGAGGGCACAGGGGGAGGGGGGGGTGGTATGTGCCCCCAGTTCTATGAGAGGCAGGGTGGGTGGGCTGCAGGTGTGGGATGGAGCTGGGGCTGCGCCAGGCTCTTCTCAGCAGGGGCTGAGCTTGGGGCAGGTGGCGCTGGAAGGGGGGGCTACAGCCCCCACTGTAGCCCCATTCCTAGCATTGCCACTGCCTACTCCAAACCCAGTCCCCACAGAGAAGAACCCAGTGCAGCCCCAGCTCCAGCCTGCAGCTGCTGCCCACCCACCCTGCCTTGCGTAGATCCAGGGGCACCCGCCCCCGCACCCCGTGCCCTCCCGGGGTGTGCGCAGCTGCAGGAGCCACCCCCCCTGTGCCCCCCAGATGAGCTATGGCTCCATCCCGTGCCCTGCCCTGCCCCACCCTGGCTGAGCAGTGTCTACCCCTGCTCCACTCCCTCCCTCCCTCACCATGGCGGGTGTTGATCTGCCCCCTCACGCCCCTTCCTTCCCCCATCCCTGTCCACTACAACAGTCTTCCCAGCTGCATGCAGCTCTCCAGGCTGCCAGGCTGTGCTCCTTGCTGCCTGCGTGCTGTGCTGCGGGTGCACACACACACAGGCATTTATCAGCCAAATTATCATCCGCATCAGGCCGATTTCCGATACAGCCAATTTTCTTTATATCAGTGCCGATCTGATATCGAATCAATGTATCAGTGCACCTCTAAAGCAGTGTTAAGGAGGAGGAGAGGTAAGGAACCCCAGTGTCAAAACCCCTTTTGGCTACATTTCTTGCTGGAAAGACAGTCTTGTATTTCTGAACAAGGAAACTGCCTCCCATTTGTTTCCCTGGACATTGAAAAAAGACTTTGTGAACACTTTGTTTAAACAAAATGTCAATGCAGAAACTCTTGGCTCTATAGTCACTCTCCTCTACTAATGGAAACAACCCTGCAAACCCCAAATACTGGCTGACCACTTGGTCAAAGAAGAGGGAATATTGCTCTGCCTTCTTCACAGGTAGACAATCTGGAGCTGACATACAATCCACAGTGGATATATGACTAATTAAAAATGCTGTATTGTATCACCAAATTTCTGGATCTATGGGGAGCCCCACAGGCTGGACAATGTGATCCCACAGACTAGATTCAGCCCACTGGCTGGAGATTGAGCACCACTGAAATGCAATCAGTAGAAGACTTGAAACCTCTGGATTATTCTACAATTCACTGGTCACAAACAGGATGTACTAGTAGTGTAATTAAGGGTTGGGGGAGGAAGCCAACTGGGGCAGCAGCTGTAGATGCTGCCTTTATTGCAGGAAGGGTGCAAAAGCAGCTGTCACCACAACTGGCACAGCTGCCCCAGGTGCCCTGCTACACCTCTGGGATGTGCTGTTTACAAGCTTTTTCATATTTGCATTGTGGTATGCTCATCAACAGATCAGAGACAGTGCTGACAAAAACATCTTTAGAGTTTTATCTTGAGAAAAACCTAAACAAAATAATTTATTGTGGTAGGTGCCAATCAGGCATTTGTATTGCATCTCCATGTAACTGGCAGGTCTGGAAAATTCTAAGTTACATGGTGCTCTCAATTAGCAGGAGTATTTCTTTCTAATTGGTTATGTCATAGTGCTGCAAACATCATTCTTTTATACAGTTTTCCACCCTTAGCTTTGTCCTGCTGCTTCAGCAAGTGAGCTTATGTCCAAACCACAGAAAGAATCGTGTTTAATTTGTTTTCCACACACTTGTCAGGCTGATGGCCAGAAAAGATCAGGAACAGCTTTTTGTACAATTCATATAACTCTCAGACCTCAACAGCCTCACAAAGTTTACACTGATTTTCTTTAATTTTCAGTGGATAGGTAGAGTAGCATGATTGTAAAACTTATTTACCAATTCTGCTACCTCCAGGTTTTAACTTTACAACAATGACTCACCCGAGAAGAACATTCTTTAATTTTGTAGCTTTAAACCACGTGTGATAATTCATTGATGGTTAATTTTCTCCCTTTCTTTTTAAAAGTACCTTGCATTGCCAAGTCTGCCTATTTCTTAAAACCTCCAGTCTGTATATGATGAAAACTGTTATGTTCTTGTCACTTATTAATTTCATGGTTATGCATGACATTAATTGGCTTTTTAAATTCACAGGCCAAATCAGCCTCTCAGATGCAAATGCACAATTCCTATAGATTTCGATATGCCCCAGTACTTTCTATCTGATGTTTTGTTCTGTTCCTTTATCCATGGTCTGTATCCATTATCACTTTTTCTAGGATAAGGTCTGAATGGCACCTGGCTGCTGTAGTTGCTACATAGGCTGTAGCAGATGGATGGGTCAGGCTGGCTAAGAATACATTTCTCAGACTGCCCCTTTACATAGGAAAATGAATATGCAACAGTCACAAGGGGATTCCAGGCCCAGTTCCCCAACAGAAGATATTTCAAATCAGTATGTATTGGAAATCGGCCTGATGCGGACGATAATTTGGCCGATAAATGCCCGTGTGTGCGTGCAGCCATAGCACAGCATGCAGGCTGTGAGGAGCACAGCCCGGCAGCCTGGAGAGCTGCCTGTCAGAACACTTGGGAGGAACAACAGAGTGGTCTCAAACCAAATAAAGGCAGATGTTACTTGTGAGGCATCTGCAAGTCAGATTAAGAATTTGAACTACCTGCTGGCTGCTGTCTGAGTAGAGACATCCATGTGTCTGAAGAGGAGCAGGAAGTACCACAGAAAAGGACAGGGAAGGAAGCTGCAAATGCAACTGGACAAATGTGAATGGGAGTCTGGAGAGAGAGCTACTCGTTTGTATGCCAATGTAAACAGCAAGGAAACCACCTCCTGTTGTTTAATCCCTCCTGTACTTAGGGAAGGAGGAATTTTTACATTCTTAATAAATAAACAAGACTGAATTGAAGGAATGCTTGACTCTACCATCCATTTCTTCTCCTCATTCTTCTCTACACAACCCAAGCTGGCTACTTGGGTTAACAGGGGTAATATGCAAAACAAAAGACATCCCCAAGATATAAGAGGTTGCCAGTTTAGTGAGGAAGGAAAAGTGTTTGACATAAGAAATTTCCACTGAGAAAGTGATGATGAGACCCTTTCAAGGAAAATGTGGAACAACTGATGTCAGCATTATCCTGACCCAAACAGGAAAGACAGAAAATAAATCCAGAGTGCCATAATGTGAAAGTGAGGCTCCCAAATAATATAAATGTGTTGAGAGCTTGATTAAGCTCTGCAGTAGTACTCTTCCTAGAAGAGGGTACTAAAGGAGAAAATAAAAGGCTTGCCATCCACTCTTTGGTTGCTATACAGATTATAGAGGCAGGATATGTGGAAGTGACCTGGGAAGCAAGTCTTAGTCCATGTTAACTAATGCAAGATTCCCACATCACCACTATCACATAAATAAAGCAGCTGGTGAGGACCCCCCGAGATTTCTTTCTGGAATTAAGAGGGCATTTTGGCATCAGCAACATGGATTAGGTTGTATTTCAGCAAGTTCTGCGCTGTACATGAGGTGAGGAAAACTATCACAACTTTTCCCACTCCCTCCCCACATGCTATATCACCTCTTTTTGAAGCGACGTGATCTTTGGCCGTCTTGTCTCCAGCACATGTTGGGTCTGCTTCAAACCACTTTCTTCATGATTCTTTTTAAACTGCAGATCACATGGCAGGGCCCTGCCACCTGGGACAAGACACAAACACCAGTTGTCTTTGTCTAGTATCTCCTTACCATTTGACACAATACTTCTTGATCAGCATAGTATGGAAACAGCACCACACAAAAGGAAACAGTGGCGCAAAAGAGGGTAATAGATTCTGCCACTTTATTGAAGCAGATATCTATTACTTCTGTGGAGTTTTCCCTGCTCAGCCAGACCTGTGCCCCAGTCTGGCTGGGCAGGGAAAAAGTGCGACACATTACAGAACAGCTTGTCTGCTTCATTCAGCAATGACTATTTCTAACCAGAGACAGACAACACTGTTTCAGTAAAAATAATAGGAGGCAGCGGCAACACACTAACAAACTTAATCCTTCAAGAAGCAACTGCATTCGTTCAGCCACCAAGAAACCCTCAAAAACCACAAAACAAAACAAAAACAAACACAACCTGTTACACATGAGCACTTCCAATTTATTAGGTCAACTAATGTCAATGGGATTTTTTCTCTCACTTGTAATGTATGTTCACCATAAGACACCTATTACATGAGACTCACGAGACATGGAGTCCCTAGAAATTCTAAACAAAACAGGGAAGGTTTCTCCTTACCTCCCAATTCCTTACCTTTCAAGGACATAGATCCACGTACAGCTTCCCTGGATTCAAGGTGTAGGCTTCTTTGACCAGGCTGGCACTTGTTGACAACTTGCATCAAAGGGTTGGGCTTCACAACAAAGAGAAGGCAGAAAAAATTATCAATGGAGATGTATACCACGGTGGTAGAATTAACGTTAGAATTCTCTCTGTCCTCTTAACCTCCTGAACCTTTTTGTTCACCCCCAACCAAAATATTACTGCCTCTAGTGTGAAATGCAGCAGACGTTTGTACAAGGAAAACTGGACAGCAGAGTCACAGGAAAAGAAATGAAAACCAACTCTTTAATTGGAAGTGGCAGAGAAATTTTAGGTTGTTAGGATGTAGTTGTGGAAATTGGAAAATAGGTAAGACAAAGCTAAAGCTGCTATGGATAAGGAAAAGTGACTGAGACCATTCCATAAAATGCCCTAGCCACCCCTGAAGCCATCAGCCTTCTTCTGAGGAAAGCCTGGAAGTGGCTTCCTTCAAAATTCATCAACTCCTTAAATTTCCTCAGTGCAATAGCTCAAGAGCAGGATGTTGGCATTTCTAGTTTCCTACTTGCTTATCTGGGACAAAAAGGTTCGAGAATCACGTGGTCACTATCTCCACAGACTGACGCTATTTTGTAACTCAGTGAATTTCCTTTAGACATCACTCTACCCCATAGTCACTTAGTGAATCTTGATATCCCTTTGCCATCCCACAATGAGAGGGCAAAGAATACCGCAAAGAGAAGACCCCAGGGGGTGCTGAGAGCAGTAGGTCCTGTTGAAATATACATTTCACTTTGATGACTTAAATATCATGATACACACAAAGCTTCTTCTAGCACATACGCTGGGCGGACACCAAAGAAGAATAAAGTGATCTGGAGGTTGGAAGGGATGATTTAATCAGCGATATTAAAAGCACAAGATACAGTACTCTGTATTCAGCTTGATCAAGGGGAGCGGGGGCTGCTATAACTGTCTACAAGTGTTTGACAGCATGAACTCTCATTAAAAATTAGAGATGAGCAAGATTCAGCCCCCATGTACAGATTATGAAAGAGGGAGGTAAAAGCCTTTTCAGGGTCGGTAAAGTATATTCTTTCCTATGCAAATGTTTGGCTAGTCTATCCCAGATGGTGGATTTCAAAGGCAAAAGCCTACTCTTCTGCTAACTTTGCTTAGTTAAAACAAAACAGAATTTTACTGCTTATTAGGAATGGGCAGACCTGAAAAATTATCCCCATGTCATCATGTCTCCATCTTCCACAACACCCCTCTTTCTAGTGCAGGGGTGGGCAAAATACAGCCCGAGGGCTGGATTCGGCCCACCAGGCCATTCTATCTGGCCCACAGGGCACCTAAAAAGTTTAGAAGATTAATATTTATCTGCTCCTCACTGCCTGTCAAAGATGAGAGGAGCCAGGGGCAGTAGGCCCCAGGGGAAGCCAGAAGATCTCACCAGCCTGGCCCCACCCTGCCCTCCACCCAGAAGCCTCTGCCTGCAGCTGCTCCAGCACCACGTGGCCCACAGGCGACTGGTAGGGGGTGCGTGTTCCCCCCCTGAGATTGGCCCCCAAAAGTGGGACAGTTTTTTTGTCGCACAGACTGGTGGTGTGTTTGGGGGGGGCATTAAGCCACGGCACAGAAGTATGGGAGTGGATATGGGGCTTTTGGCTCGCCTCTGGACCCACCCACAAATGTTGCCCCCCCAGACTCAGGAGGCATGAGTCACCCCTGACATGGCCCCCAGCTGCATCGCCTAATCGCAGGGCCATGCCAGTACTCCGGGGCCAGGAGTGGAAGGGAGGGGATGTGTGTGCATGTGTAGTGAGAGAGGCACACTGTGTGTGTGTCTGTGTGTCCACGTCCATCCATCCATGCAATGAGGGATGGAGAGACGGTGTGTGTGTCTGTATTTGTTTCTGTATGTGTGTTTGTGCAATGAGGGAGGGGGAGAGAGAGATAGAGCAATGAGACAAGGACAGTGAGTGAGCGTTTGTGCGTGTGTGTGTGTGTGTGTGTGTGTGTAATAAAGGAAGAAGATAGAGAGTGCGTGTGTGTAGTGAGGGAAGCAGTGTGTGTGTGTAGGGAGTGTGTGTGTGTGTGTAGCGAGGGAGGCACAGAGTGTGTGTGTTCAATGAGAGAGGGAGAGGGAGAGTGTGTGTGTGTGTTCATAGGGCGAGTCCCACAAGCACACCCCACCATATACATGCACCCACATCTCCCTTGCACTTCCATACACGCAGACCCGCATACCTGCACCCGCCACACACCCCAGCCACCCTCCCCCATACATATCCCACACAAACCCCATACCCACCCACACCCCACATATCCACACACACGTACATGCTCCTTCACCCCACACCCACCCCCACAACTATCCACCCTCCTCCACATACCCACACACCCACAGTCCCCACAAATCTATACCCACCCCCCACAGCATACAAGAGTAAGACTTCATTTTAAGCTGTTGTCCAATCACCTCTGTGTACACTACACAAACACATGTAAATCAGGACAAAAATATTTTTTTAAATCAAATCAATGAATGTTGTAAATGTTTGCTTTTTTGAATAAAATGTGGTATTTTTCTGGTTTTGAGATGGCACAACTCTTTACTGAAAGGAGTATTTCCAGGGGCAAGAGGAGGCACTTCTGGTGGCAAAGGGCAGGGGTTAGGGGTGGGACTTCCAGTCCCAAGATGGTGACCAGGGGGCAGGGCACCTGTCCAGGGGTGGGGCTGCCCATGGGGCTCTTGACAGCTTGCTAAAACTTGGTAAGCAGTCCTCAACCCAAAGTAATTGGCTGCCCCTGTTCTAGTGCAATAAGGATTAATAGCTACAAACCTACAGGCAAATTGTTCATAAATGGAATCCCCCCCCCTGCCTCCCCCATCTTTACTTGAGCAAATATGCTATTCTGATCCCATCAGTCCAACTGGAATCCTTCTTCTGCTTTATCTCTCAAGTTCACTCTTCCCCCTCATTCCATTCAAGGTTTGGCCACACTCAAGCCATCCCTACAACCTGGCTTACAATTGTCTGCCCCGACCTGCCTGAGCTTTTTCCATGCCCACTTTCTAAATGCCATATTTTGTATCCTTCTCATCTACCAACTTCCTTTACACTACCTTTCATACTTACAACTCCTTTCCTGCTCTGTGTGAGCCAAATGACTGCTCTCTTCACTGCTCCTCTGCAAAGCTCCTCAGTTTTAGTCTACCAAAGGATGCATTATCAAAACAGCTAAAATAGTCTTATTTAAGGTAAAATTTCTCAGATACCCATCACCCTGTATCTCAGTACAGATAACATCAGATAACACTGCTTTGACATCAGTCTATTATTTGATCACTGGGAGCAAGAAATGGGAACTTAACCATGTACTCATAAACAAGTAGCCATATTTTCAAAAGAGCTGATCCCCTACCGGTTGCTGCTGATCTCAGCAGAAGATACTAGCTGGCAGTAGCATAACTAAGGTGGGGAAACCAAGGCAGCAGCCCTAGATGTGACTTAAGGGTGTGGGGGAGGGGGATGAAAAAGTAACAGCTACCACCACAGCTGCACAATTACAATGACAGCTGTTAATCATTTAATAGACAAGGAGACAAGAGAACTTAGAGAAGCTCTGCAGGAACAGAAGATACAGAAGGATAGAGAGATGCAAAATGGATCCTCTCAGGTCTCAAATGTTTCAGGTTCTAGAGCATTCCCTCTTTCTTTGTTGCATGCCTTTATGAACAAGGTGCTCTTTACCTTCCATGGCTGAATGGAAGGCTGATGTGTCTTCTCTAGACTGCCAGAAGTCTTGAAAGAAGCAAAGGGGAAGGAAGTGACTGTAGGGAAAAAAAAGAAACAATGTTTTTCAGTCTTGAACCTATAACCAATCTAAGTAGAGAGAACCCCCGCACCTTCCTCAAAAAGCCTCTGTGTAACTGAGGATTCAGTGCTTCAGCCATACAAGATTTTGGTACTAGGCCCTACATTTACTACGTTTGTAGGTCCTTATGGGATGATACAGATTTTCTCCCTCCTTCCTAAATACAGCCCTCTTGCAGACCTACTTATGTATTGATCACAGGAGGAAACTGCCCTTTCAAATAGTCATAGCCACTTTTAAGCCAGGACAACTTGACTAGATTTCTTGACTTGACTAGAGTCGGTACCGATCAGTAATATGAACAGGTCTCTGATATTACTCCTTCAAAAGAAAAACAAAAAACAAAAACACCACCAGACATGGCCATTGCAGCCCTCCCATTCTGTCTGTATATAGCACAAGAGACTAAGACAGGCAAGTCTTCTGCGTGCCAGGGAACAGCATTAACCCCAACCTAGCTCAGGTCATCTAATCTCTGATTACTCAAAAGTGATTTAGCCCAGATGCCCTGGTAGTAATTAAAGGAACACTAGACTGGAAGGGATCTCTTGAGTTGTCAAGTCCAGTCTCCTGCTATTGTAGACACCACATCATATAATCTCTTCCGTATTTATCAGTTCTTCCTCTGGCAAGCAGCAACTCACAGGCATGACAGCCTGATAAAATGCTAACAGAGAGCTAAGGCTGTGGATCATGCTGTGCCTTTTCCTTAGCTACACAGCGGAACTGTTATTGGTCCTGACCCCAGCGCTCTTTCCTGCCCAGGGCAGGGAGTCGGACTCGTTTACCTACTAAGGTCCCTTCCGACCCTAGCATCTATGAATCTATGAATAAACGCAAGGCATTTTCTATAGAACAGCAGCTGCCTGGTTTGGGGCACCAAACCTTTGTTGAGCTCAACAGGGACCTGACAGAAGCCTTTTGTATCAGGACTCTTTACCACTCTGTTTCCTTTTTGTTGACAGCAAATCTTCTCTTCTGAACCTTTCTGGTTCCAACTGGGAGTAGTCCCAGCTTGTGTAGGTCCCTGGGACAGGCAATGTTCCTAAATGGGAGAAGGTGTGGGGAGGGGTAGATGAAGATGAGAGGAAATGAGAGAGAGAGAAAGGGAAGGGGAGAGAAATGGAAAAGAAATAACAACAATAATAATAATACAGCCCCAAATAAACATGTAACGTATGTGCCATCTTTCATATTCTGTGTGCGCCACAAACATGAATCCTTGCAACAGCCTAGAAGAGTATGGGAAGGACTGCATCCTCTACACCAGGTAGATGGCACTTGTCCAAGATACAATGGGAAACTAGGGTGAGGATGGACTCGCAGTTCAGGAGTTGTTTGCTTCCAACCCTCTGTTCAGAGCATGACCAGCAATTTAGTGTTTGTTTTGTCTCTTAAGAAGAGAGCATAAGAAAGGATCAAATAAATAGAAACAAGGAGAGAGAGTGAAAGTAAGAACCAGGCATGTAGTAGAATCAAGAGAAGGGTGAAAATGGAGTAAAACGAGAATGGAGGGGAGAGTAAGAACTGACTGAGGACCCAGTTTACAGGGAGTATGCATTGCTTCACGGGCTGAAAACATCCCCTGGATTTCTATCTCCTCTTATCAAAGAGGGCCTCGTGGATGAACTCCAGCAAGAACACGTTCCGGTCAAGAAATGACTTGATTCATGAAGGACTCTAAAGCAAGCAGGATGATGAAAAAAAGGTCATTTAGAAAATTCTCAGGGGCAGGCAATTGCAAACATCCCAGGACCTAGCAATTCCCTTCTTGTCTCATGGAATTACAGAGTTGAGAGGGTTAGATACATTTTTAAAGAAGTCAGGGAAAGAAGACAGAGAAACTGGTCTGCATTTGGGCAGCAGTGATAGCTCTTTTGGGCAGGAAGCAGACTGTCTTACCTGCCATCCACTCTGACAGCACATTACAGAGCTGGGACTTGAACTCATCCGTATTGAACCAGGACCCTGGGAAGCTGGAGCAGAAGCAGGTGTACAAGGCTTGGCTCAGCAAGGAAGGGAAAGCCTAAGAATTAAGCAAAGAAAATATAGAATTCCATAAGTTTGACATGTTAGATAGGAGTCCCTAGGGATAAACTGGTGTTTCTAAGGGTATATCTACCCCATCAACAAGGGTACCAGAAAGTATAGTCACAGCAGTACAGAGCTCAGCATGGGCTAGATGCCAGGTAGTTACTGAGATTCTTAAGACAGGTTTTGCAGCCTACACTATACTGAATGTAAACTGCATGATTAACTCTTCTCAGAACCCAAACAACCTAGTTCAAAACTACCCGACTGCGGTGAAAATATATCCCTGTGTGTGCCAACCTTTTCCTCAGCATGACCCCATTTATAACCCCTCACTTCCAACCTGCAGCACCCCACCCCCATGGTGTCTCTCCTCACTGTGGTGCCCCTCATTCCCAACCTGCAGCCCCCTCCCCCCTCCCAGGTGTCCCTCACTCCCAGAGCTACAGAACCAGGGCCAGGACCCACAGGCCTCTGCCCACACCCCCCCACAGCACCTGAGTCCTAGGTGCTGCCCACGGGAAGTGGCAGCTGCTGTAGCCAGATCAGAGAACCTGGCAACCCCTCATCCCCTGTGGACGTCATGGCCAGAACGGAGCCTGTGTGGGTCTCCATGCCCTGCTGCCCTTCCCCTGGGGGCCTCCGCAGTGCAGCAGGCAGGACCTGGTGCAGGAGGGTGAGGAGGCTCAGTCCCCCTATTGGGCACCCCATGCCAACTGTGCTCTCATGGCTAGGCACCCCCTGCCTGCCCAGCAGCAGTGGCGGTAGTGGCGTGGAGTTGTGCTCCCTGGTACTGCCAGGCAGGCAGGGGGCACCTTGCCATGGTTGTGTGGCTGGTGCAGGGTTCCCAGCAGTGGCACCAAGCCTCCATGTGGAGGCCTCCAGGGGAGGGCCCAGAGCCCATGGCAGGCAGCCCGCATCCACCCCCACCCCGCACACAAATCTGGGATCACATATCCCCCCAAGGTTTCCCACCGGGAGTGCACACAATGGCAGGAAGCCAGCCCCCTTGCCACCCCCTGGACAAACCTCACCATTGGGGCCTCCCCCAACTCCCACAGACTTACCTGGAGGGAGCTGCGGGGGCTGCTCTCCATGCTTCCTGGCTGCCACATGCATGTCTGCACACATGTACGTGGTGCTCTCTGCCTGATCGCCCTCCTCCCGCTCCCCCCCAGGCCCAAGCAGCCCTTGCAGGCTGGAACTCTGCCAGCCTGCAAGGGAAACCAGCCATTTCCCACTTTTTTCTTCTTTCAAGGAGAAAATTTGTGATTGTCTTGGCAACCCCAATTTTTACTGGGATGATCCCAAAAGCATCGCTACCCCAAATTTGGGAACTGCTGTCCTTAAGTGCTTAATAGGGATGTTGACATTCCTGTCCCACACAGTGAGTGTCCAAGTACCAATCCATCGAAATTAAGTAATACTAGAATATTCTCCAAACATTCACTTATCCAGAGCTGCACAGCAAGAAAAATGGGTGGACAAAGAACATTTTGCATCAGTGGGAATTTTAAAAGGAAACAAATGTTCCCCATCTCTCTCGCTTTGAAGGTCCTACCAAAAAGGAAGAGGCAGAATGATCTGATGGTTATCACCAGGGAAATTCAAAATCCATCAGATAAAAGTAAAAAATTAAGAAAAAAACAAGTTAGAATTAAGAAAAGGAGCCAGAGGTGATGACTAAATAAGTTGAGTATAGAGGGCAAAAGTAAGTTGGAGGAAGCAAGCCTCAAATGAGGCAAAGGATGGGAGCAGAGGAGAACTTAAAGTCTGGAAGACAAAGAGGGGTTTCCTTATTTTATTTTATTAAAAGTCAGTTGCAGAACAGCAGCAAGCATGAATCACATTTGTCATCATGGGGCATTCCAGACAAGAAACAAGTTCAAGTCCAACTGGACATTCTGAGCCCTGGAAGAATTAACTGGATTGGCCAGGATGGTCTAAGATTTCAGAGGCCAGTCTCAGCCTGCCTGTGAAAATTAAAATAAGTGTCCAGGGCATTAGCTGTGAAATAGAAAGCCCTAGCAGACAGCAAAATTCTCCTAATAAATTAGCTTAATTAGTGGAATGGCCATTAAAAAGGGGAGTGTTAACACCAGTGAAGTAAAGAACAATGGGCCATTAATGGGCCACTGACTCATAGTTACCTGAACAGTAATACCAGTGGTGCTTCACCCCCATCTCTGCCTGTAAGGGTGGGGGGCAGGATGGGGGCAGTGTCCCAGATTTCACATTGTCCTCAATGGCCATCCTATCTCTAAACTTTATTATACTTACTTTAATGAGGGCCTCCTGGTGGCGGAATTTGTGACAGTCAAGTAGGAGAGAGGCATAGTTCTTTGCAATGCGATCAAACAGCCGTGCCTGAATCTCTTGGTTTGGCTACAAAAAAAAAAAAGGAAAGAGAGAGAGAGAGAGAGGAGGAGGAAAATGAATGAATAACTAGATGAATATTTGCCTACATATCCAACCACAGCTGACATGACAGACTACCCACAAGGTGTCTCACTGGGCCTGTAAGCAGTGCTATTGAGCAAAAAAAGATTCCCGATACAGTTTAACTTCTTTAATTTGGCTTCTCCATGAGTTTAATGAATTGCAAGCAACAGTAAACATTGTACCACAGGCTCTCTCAGTAACAAAAGCATAAATCTGCACTGACTCTACTGACTCCAGTCAATGGAATTATTCCACATTTGTACTTGTGTGACTAAAAGCATAATAGTCTGGCACTGCACATGTGAAACAGCAATGGTACAATGCCTCCACTGAAATAACCCAGAAGGCAAAGGGACCTTGTAAGAGGGTCACTCACCCAGATTGCTTATTATGGCCAGTTAGCACCATGTCCCAGGTTTCCAGACCGTTTTAGGTTGGAAAAAATTTTCCCCACAATATGAGAAAACAACAAACCAAGCAAACAACAAACAAATCCAAAATTTGTGGTCTTTCTTCAGACCTTAGAAGGAGTGAAACAGGCTCTGTGTTTCAACTCCAAGCACCACTACCATGTCCTTGCTCTCCCCTTTTCCCCTTGCTCTCTCCCCATGGAAGCTCTTAACTCTCTTTGTAGCCCTACCCTCATTTACTGACCAATTACAACTAGCCCCCAGGTTTGCAGCCAGGCAGACTCTTGACTGCTAACTACCTGCTGCTGGGTCTCAGCCCTGTGCTGGCTGAACACTGAGCACTTCCTAACCATCCTAAAGGGGTAAAGATGGCAATCAGTCTGTTTGTGCTCATGATTCTAGGTTTGTTCATGGACTACAAAGAGCCCAAAGGGGTGCTCCAAGTTTTGGCAGCTACTCTGAAGCTATATCCACAGACAGCTCCACAATCTGGAGCTGCTCCAGAATGCCATGCTGCTCTATAGCACAGCTTCATCTCCTGCTCTGCCTTGGTACACCTCTATACTTGGACTTCCAGAGAAACTTTTGTTGGGCAGTGTCCAGTTGTCTTATGCAGCGGCTGTGATAGGAATATTCTTCCTGGGGTATTTCGGGGTTTTATGAACCAAAAACACTATTTCAATGGGAGAGAGAAACCTTCCTTTGTGTCATAGGGTACTGGCAGTAGTGGGCGTAGGTATTCATTACCCTAGAAGGGACAGACAGGATGTGCTACTTTGCATTACAGTAGTGAAGTGTCTAAATTGTTTTCAGTATTCTTCTAAGGAATCTCAATCCTTTATTCAGTGAGACAGTGTGAAATATTAGGAGGAATGCCAGCTACATTAGCCAGCCCTTGTCCTGGTCTTTTCCTCACCTGATACAATTGGAGAAAGAACCACCAGAAGCTATCCAGCAGAACAGCCTGGGAGAGTGGAGCTGTGAGGAACATCCGTAGCTTCTTTTGAGGAAAGCGAATCTGGCAAAAAAAAAATGAAACTGTAAGATCCAGCAGGTGGAAAAAAAGACTTTTGGGACAAGTCACTCTGACATTCACCCACTCCACACCTTGTTTTCTCAGCCTCCACTGGGGAATACTCCTTGAAGAACTGTAGCAAAACCCCCAGTTTTTCTTTTTTAAATTTATTTTAAAATACATTCCCTCCCCTTCCCCAACCATTTCTGACTTTTTCTCTCCTTCTATTCCCAATAGATAAGTATAAGTGAGCTAAGACACAGGATAAGCTTCAGCATTTTATTTTGGTAGCAAGTTGTATTTGTTTTGTTTTTTCTCCTTTATATTGTATAATTATTATGTTTATATTGATTTTTACTGTTCTATATTACTGTTTACTGATACTGTATGATCTAGACCTACATATGTAAGTTATCATAAATCATGACAAGTTTCCATTTTGTTTGTCAAGTCTCCATCCTGTCCTCAGGCCCAGTTGTGTAACCCATGACTCACACCTGCCCCACCTATGTAACTTGGTTCCTGAATGAATGGGGATGAATGAGGGTGCTTGAGAGACAATGGCAGGTTTAAAAATAGCTCCCTCTGAATGACCGAATCATCAACACCAATACCTGGACCAAAGACCCAGCCCTTGGAATCACCCTCAGCATTCAAGAAACAAAAGATGAGGCAACCCACCATTGTGCCAGGCTGCACATGCTCAGTAAGAACACCTGGAGCCCTCTGGAACAGGACTGACCTTGCCTGGACAGGCTCTTCCCATAGGAGATCAGAGGTAGTCTGCCCCATGAAAGGGGTAGTGAAGACTGACTCCTTGGGACGCCCTCTCCATCTGGACCAGCACCATGCCACACCACCTATCCACCCAGAGGCACTGCCAGTGACCCTCCTCTGGACAACACCTACTGGACAAAGACCCCTTTCCAGCCTGAATAGGTAGCTATCACTCCCCACCCTCTCTTCAACCAAGAACTTGGACTCTGCTTCTCTTCCGCACCTGGACTTCAACCCTTCCACTGAGTCTTTCTCCTGCTGCCATTGTGAGTGTGTGCATGTGTGTGTGTGTGCGTGAGAACCAATAAGTTCATGTGGCTGTGTAGTGTGCTGTCTGTTTAATAAAACTGTTATTTGGACCCCTAAGTTGGGTTTTGCTTTACTATGGTTTGGCCCTACTCCAATCTCTGCTCCTCGCCCCTCTAACTCCTGTCTCATTTTTCCCCTCTCCTGCTTCTGGCTCACTGCCACCTCCAACATCTGTCATGAGCTCCTCTCTGCCTCCAACCCCGCTGTTTCTTTGCCACTGTCTTATCCCCACTGCCTTTTCCTTTTCCCCTGAGCAACCACGTTTCTGCCTCAGTTTCTTTCCTGGCTGTCTCCTCCTTGCC
>NW_005842400.1:1065380-1067782 GCF_000455745.1 Alligator sinensis | reverse complement strand
GCGTAGGCTGGTTTGGATGTGTATGTGCCTGAGTTAGTAGTGTGTGTGTGTGTGTGTGTGTGTGTGTGTGCGCACGCACCTAATTGATTTGTGTGTTTGTATATGTGCAATTGCACCCTCCTGTCTAACAGTGCAATATTGAGATCCTGAGAGTTGGCCTGACCCCACAGGGCAACAGAACCTTTGAATCCTTTATTTGCACAGCCCTCCAAATGGTCATATTCACAAACAAATGCTAATATTCACACAACACATATAAGTATACCTATCCATCCACAAAACCATCAGGCCATATACTCAGATGTTCACCTGTATGAATTTACACCCATGGCATGGAAACATACTTGCCCTCTGAGAATAAGTAGGGTACCTTTCCGCTTGCTGGCTTTCTCTGGGCACGCACAACTTTCTCCACTACTTCAGCTAGGTTTGTCTCATTAGGCAGTGCTGTTGGTTCATGCTCATTATACCCTGGGTATTGATATAGTTCCACCAGCTTGTCCTTTTCTGACATACTCTTTGGACAAAGAGAGCAAGAGAAGGGAAAGGAACAGTACAAACAGAAAAACAGATACTGTAATGAATCTCAGCAAATCCTCCAGTTTGATGTTTTCTGTTTTGAGCATAAAGCTTCTGGAATTAGCTGGCCCATGAACTACTGCTGCAGTGCTGAACCTGTGGGTCATGTGACCCCAACAGGGAGAGAGAGAGAGTGAGAGAGTGTGCATGTGTGTGTGTGGGAGAAAACTGCAGCATCACCAACCCATTTTCTTCCATTGTCTCCAATGAAGTCGATTTCTTTAGCCACTTAGGGTGTATCCACACATGCAAGCATGTGCGCTTGCAGCAGCTCAAATAGAAGCAGTGCAAATTTGAGCTGGGGCTTTTTGCCTCAGCGCACATGCTCGGACATGCACTTTGGTGTGGAGCAAACTGTGCCACTTGGGGCACAATAACCCTGCCTGGCTCCTCCCGGATCTGCAGCCAGGGAGAGCTAGAGCCAGGGGCTAGCACCTGTGCTGTCCCCAGCAGTATAAAAAGCTGCCCTGTCCTGGCCCCATCCATACAAAAAGCTGCCCTGGCAAGCAGCTCAGGCCTACTAACTCTCTGGAGCTTCTGGGGCCCAGCCAATTGATATTGGGGGACCCTACCCCTTGTGCCAGCTGGACTGCTGCAGCAGCATCCCAAATCCATTTTTAAAAATACCCCAAAATCCATGTTCCTCCACATTTAAAACAAAAAAACACTCTATACACACACACACACACACACACACACACACATATCGAGAGAGAGGGAGATAAGTTGGGTAATGCTTTATTGGTATATATACAATGTTAAAGCAATTTGGAAGCCTACCAGTGTCCCTATCATCATGAAAAAAAAATTCTAAATACCTATATGTGTTGATGTGTACTTTTGGTTTTCTTTATATATGATGGGTGTGTGATGAGGGGATGTGGTGTTTGTAGAAAGAGGATGAGAAGAGGTGTGGGGAAAGGTGGGTGGGTGGATGTGGAGGGATGTGGGTTGGTCTGTGGGTAGGAGTGGGGCAATTGCTGGGGGCACTGTGGGTGTGGGGGACCTTGTGTGGGGGCTGCTCAGGAGGGGTGGGTTCCCTGGCCCCAACAGGGTGCAGGCCCCCCCAAGCACATGGAAACTGCTGAGGAGGGGTGGGGCCCCTGGCCCCCAAAGGGTGCAGCCCCCCTGCACATGGAATGCCCCCCCGCCCAGGGTCCCAGCTCCCCCCTGGAGGGCCACAGCCCCTATCCCCCCCAGGGCCCCAGCCCCCCTGCCCAGGATCCCAGGCACCCTGGGGGCCCCCCCCACCCAGGGTCCCAGCTCCCCCCTGGAGGGCCACAGCCCCTATCCCCCCCAGGGTCCCAACTCCACCCTGGAGGGCCCCAGCCCCCCTGCTCAGGGCCCATAACTAACCTTTAACAGCAGCAGCGGGGGGACCATGTGCTGAGCCCAGCCTGGTCCTGCCCACCCTGGGGCTGCTCTTGCTGGCCAACTGGGCTGGTCTTGTGGTAGCAGGACCTGGCATGGCACATGATGACCACGTGCCAGGCCCAGCCGGGTCCTGGGCCCCCTCTCCAGCCCAGTCAGGCTGGGCCCATGCTGACAGGACCCAGTGCAGCATGCGGGGACCACGTGCCAGGCCCAGCCTGGTCCTGAGGCCCCTCTGCAGTCTGGCCAGGCTGGGCCCAGATCCCTGCAGCTCACTAGTCCGGCTTTGCACTGAAGTGCTTTGCAGCGCTCTGGGAGGCGCACACAGGAGCTGTGCCTCCTGGAGCCCTGTGACCCACTCCGGTGCAAAGCCGGACTAGCGAGCCACATGGGGCTGGACCAGGTCCTCACCCCCCCCGCAGGCACCGGGGGCCGAGGGGGGGGCGGGCGTT
>NW_005842400.1:1045041-1065309 GCF_000455745.1 Alligator sinensis | reverse complement strand
GGGCCCTGCCCCCCAGCCAGGTCCTTCCTATAGTGGCAGTACCTGGCCCAGCATGCGGGGACCACATGGAGCTGAGCCAGGTCCTGCCGGCCCTGGGGCTGCTCATGTGGTGGCACCAGCAGCTCCAGGGCCGGCAGGACCCAGCTCGGCTCTGTGAGGTCCCCGCGTGCTGGGTTGGGGAGTATGAGCCAGCTGGGGCCAGCAGGACGCAGCTTGGCTCTGCACGGTCCCCACATGCTGATCCGGGCCAGGCACCATGAGCTGCATGGTCCCTGGACAACTCATGCTCCCCGGCCTGGCCCGATGTGCGGGGACCACATGGAGCCAAGCTGGGTCCTGCCGGCCTTGGGGCTGCTCGTGACCCCTGGCAGCCAGGCGGCACGAGCAGCCGCCGGGTGGCAGGGCGGTCCTGTCAGCATGGGCCAGGCCCCAGGGCTGGCTCCCACCTCTGCCCCGTGCCTGCAGGGGTGTGGGGAGGGTGGGAGGGGTGAGGACCTGTCCCAGCCCCATGTGGCTGGTTAGTCCGGCTTTGCACCGGAGCGGGTCACAGGGCTCCAGAAGGCGCAGCTCCTGTGTGCGCCTCCCGGAGCCTTGCGACCCGCTCCAGTGCAAAGCCGGACTAGTGAGCCTCAGGTATCTGGGCCAGGTCCTCACCCCTCCACAGCCCCAGGGACATCCTTCCCCGCCACTTTCCAACTCCACCCACCCCCACATCCCCCTGCCACCCCTCACCCACCCACACCCATGCTCATCTGGACGTGCCCTTAAAGTTCTTACAGTCCTGTCCTACTGCACCCAATGGGAGTTTTGCCATTGACTTCTATGCCAGTAAGATCAGGTCCCAAGTATTGTGCCGATTATCACAGTATCTCCCAGACATCACTAGAACATGCAAAAGAACCTAAAGTTTCACTCCTGGTAGATTGGTTGCAAATGGCTGTGTGTCAGATCATAGCTTGAAAAATGCTAAGAATCACTGGTCCTGCCATCTGATGCCCAGAAGGTAAAACAAAAGGAAAGGAATAAGTAAAGCATGCTGTGGTCTTAATGCTAGGCACTGTCTCTTTTGCCTGTGTGAATGCCCCTGCCTTTCATAGACTTGGGAAAGAGGAGATCCGGGCTGTTATATAGAACCTGAACCTCTTGGCTCCGTGACTAACAAGCCATTATTGGAAACAGGTTCTGGGAAAGAGGCCAGAAACAATAGTGACAAGAGGGTAGGATTTATGCATGAGAAGCCAGAACCGAGATTAGTTGACTGAAAAGGAAAAGTTAGAAATGATCTGACTGAAGGGTCCAAAATGATGACGAGCCTAGGTGACATCCTCATCCTCTCAGGCCTACAACAGGACATAAGACAGACTTGTAAAATTAAAACACAGAAAAATTTAAAATAAAAAAAACCATTTACATAGCATAAGTTACAGCTATCCTATGGAACTAGTATGAAACAAAACACTGTACAAGAATGAATGGACACATGGTCTGCTCCAGTTTGGTAGAAGATGGGACAGTAGACCAGACAGGCCAGTTACCTGATACTATATGGCAATTCCTATACTCCAGTATACCAATTCCAGAAATACTTTAAAGAAACATCACCTGTTTCTTTTATGATCCCACCAGTCAAGGGAACCAGCTTTTGGCTCTTGCCCTGCAATATAGCCCTTCACAGAAGTGATTTTACCTTCTTATGGGTGGCCTTGGTCTGAGGCAGCAGGTCAACATCCAGTGTAGGTACAGAATGCTTGTGTTTGTGTACAAAGGCTTGAGACTCCTTCCTGTCTTTGTCTATAGCAAGAAGAAAGAAGAATGGGAATACTGAGGGACTGATGCCAAAGCAACACAACCAGAGAGCATGTCAGCTGAATTGGACATGAGGCAGCATGCTCCCCCTTTTTGTTCTATGATGTCTTGTAACTGACTTTGGAACACAGAGGTGAAAAGGAACACAGTGTATCTCGCTACTGCAAGATATCAAATAAGGGATCATCTCAAAGAAATAAAAATAGCAAAGGTGATATCATGGTTATATATCAAATGAGAAATATTATGTTTAGGGGAAATTACCTTTCCTTAACTTAAAGAAAGGATGGTCTTGTGACTAGGAAATTTGAGTTCTATAAATGGCAACCTGCGTGAATTGTGACAGGTCACCTGAATGCACATTGCCTCAGTCTCCCCAACAACAACTATTTCCCTACCAAGGTGCTCAGTTACTGCAATGATGTGTGCCACAAACACCAACTGAAAAATAAATCCATCAAAATCTTCTGCTCTTTGTAGCACAATCACACTTCATTTGTATTCCAGGTTTCTGAGGGCTCCTTAAACCAAATCAGTGAGATTTGCTGGTTAGTTATGTTCTAATCAATTTTACCGCTTGAGTCCACACCGTCAAGCTATCCACCCAGTATTCACTGTGGTCTTAAATCTGTAGACACTTATGTCCCTGAACAGCCCCAGTGAACCTAATAGGACTTTTCATGGGCTTCAAGTTAAGCATGGGTATAAATATTTGGAAGATCAGGGCCTAAATTCCCCACACCTCTTCCAAGAGATTCACTGGACTCAAAACTTGGGATGAATTCTCTGCAAGCAAAGTAAACTTTGTTTCAAAGTCCCAGTCAAGAACCCAGAGCTATATCCAGGATGTGAAAAGATGAACTACTGGTACATTCAGAATCTTTCAAACGTATGACAAATTAGTTTTTTTGATATCCCAAGTGCAAGACAATACTGAGTGCTGCTCAAGATATTGGTGGGTTTTATACCCCAGTCTGGATAATCCCAACAGAAAATGTTCTAATTTGAGACTCCACTGGGAAGGCAAATATGAGTATACCCAGTATTAACTGGCAGAAAATAGTCTAATCTGGAGCTCCTTATGTACTCATCTACCCAGCAATGATGCCCAAACTATGTGCATATAAAACATATATGCCTCTGTCCGTGGCTGCCTGGTAGTGCTTTTTCTCTCTTCTGAAGCTCTTCTGTATTGTGTGTGGCTTTGATGACTCCAAATCTTCGAGCACCTTCAACGACAACAACAACACACACAAAATATGGTGATGGGTGAAAGGACCTCATTCCTTTCAAAGTTATGGAGTTTAGGAACAAAAGGTTCTGTAACACTTTCAGCAGCTACTTGAGCTTCCATGTTTTAAGTTTTCAAACAATGTAATTCTACAATCAATTAACTCTATTTTTTAATTTTCTGCGGCTCCTTTTTGTATTTTATTCCTTACAATTGTTCTTTCATTCTCTTCTCTCTAAAACACACAATTAGTATATTCACTACATCCCCACTTGGAATTGCAAGACTGCTCTAATTTTGCAGTATCCTTCCACTAATTTCTTTATCACCTTTAATACAGTACATTATTAATTTCCAGTACCTGGATTCTCCCAAAAAGGAGCAAGACCCTATGATTTCTGAAGTACCTACCCTGATAGAATCATGAATTGCCTAACGTTGCGTCAGGAGATACTTCTGTGCCCATGCTTTTCCTTGCTGTGTGATCTCTACTCACCAGGCCAATACCATGGTATCTTTTCAAATCCAATTCAAAACGAGCGATTTTCTTGTTCACTTCCTGCATGCTGCCAATGAGGCACTCTGAGAACGAAGGTATGTTAAGGAACCTCTTTGGAGAGTATTAATAGCATAATAAACTACACAAAAATTCTGCTACTACTCTTTTTTCTCTTACTTTACTTTTCCTCCCTTGTATTTCTTTTCTATTTTTATTGTGTTCTCTCTTGTTCCCCAATCACCGTGTCCTGTTATCTGGTAACTCCATACTCCAAACCTTTCAGGAAAGCCCCAATAACACCTTACAGGGGTACAGATTGTAGCCGTGTTGGTCTAAGGACATAGGCAGACAAGGTGCTTTGGGTGAATCTGATATCTTTTATTAGACCAACTTAAATAGTTGGAAAACAATTTTTAAGCAAGCTTTCGGGTTCAAAAACCCTTCGTCAGGCTAAGGAAGTTTCAGCAGTTGGTGTGTGCTCTTCCTGGATGGAATGAAAAGTAAAGAAGCCAGAGGCTTGGCTGGTATGCATACAAGATAGGCAGTCAGTGAAAATGCAGACTGAGGAGTCAGTGGGTGAGAGACAGGCTGGGTGGTGCGGGGGAGAGAAGGGGGATGAATAGTGGAGAAGTACCTGGGGAGTCAGATGTCAGGCAGGTTATAATGTGTCATAAATCCAATGATTTCCGGATCTTACAGCTGCGCCTCCAGAAATGTAATATATCTCATCCAATGCACAAAATGCCCAGATGGAAAATACATAGGAGAGACCAAACAACAACTGCGCACCAGAATGAACACACACTGGAAATCTATCTAAGACAAGAATACCTAATTACTTGTGGGGGCACATTTCTCACAAGAAAATCACTCTCTCCAATCTCTCAGTCCTGATCCTCAAGGAAGCTTACAAAACACTTCCCAGTGATGAGCCTATGAACGCCACTTTATCTACCTCCTGGATACTAAAAGTCATGGACAAAATATAGACATTGGATATATGTTGCATGATTTTTTTTTAAAACCACGCAGTCTATTTCAAAATCTCAGGGAATGTTCCAGACAAGGTTCCTTGGGTGAATTTGATATCTTTTATTAGACCAACCCAAATGGTTGGAGAATAGTTATTAAGCAAGCTTTCGGGTTCAAAAACCCTTCGTCAGGCTCAGGAAGCTGCAGCAGTTGGTGTGTGCTCTTCCTGGAGGGAATGTTCCAGGAATTCATGGGCAGAACATGAATGATTTTGATCAAGTCAGGCTTTTTCCCATTTTCCAGTTTTTGTCAAAAATCAAAAGGGGTAGAAGGGTGGTGAGAGAGGCCTAGATGTAGTAGATGGTAAGCTGATGGTAGGCACTTTCCTGGGTCTATAGCTCAGTCTACGTAAGCAAGGAAAAGAAGTGTGTGACCATCTAGTGTCTGCTGTCCACTATACTGGCAAAAGATATTTGAAGGTTTTTCATCCAGGCCCTGCTGGCTGGTGTCAGTCTCCTCTGCATGCTTCAAAGGCAATATCCCCAGGAATTCTCCAAATGAGGTCATTGATGCAGTGTGGTTAGCCATTTTTCCAGTGCTAAATACCAACTAATTCCTAGCAAAGGGGAAATAGACAAAGCATTTCCATTAAAAATTAGGGTTATCAATTAATCACCATTAAAGTGTGCAGTTAAGGAAAGAACCAATTAACATGTTATTTTTTTAACCCGTTAATCTCACACATGATTTGGAGCCTGTGCCTGGGCTGTCCTGCCCCACTACCGTCACGGCTGCATCTGGGCTGCCTCTGGGGCAGCGGTGGCAGTGCAGAGGAGCCATATGGCAGCCCGGGCACAGGCTCCAGGCAGCTGCAGCAGGAAGGTGTAGGAGGGGGACACACCTACACACCCACCCCCCATTCAGGGCCCCGAGCAGCTGGGCTGGCAGTGCCAGGGGTTCATGGAAGCTGGCACCGGGCCATGGCAGGGCTGCCTGGTGTCACAACCCAAAGTTGTGGTTTTTTGTGTTTGAGTGTGCTTCGGCATCGCTAAATCATGTTCCCGCCAAATTGCAGCTCTTTTGCACGGTGGAGTATTCTGCTGCAACAGAGAACCCGCGTGCAGGAGCTTTTCCCGCCAGTTCTGTAGCTTTCTTTGCATAGTGCATTTCTTTTGCATTATAGTAATGCCCGATGCAAGGAGTCCCTGCCATTTGTATTAGGATTCGCGCCACATTATTGGCCAGTCTTAATGTAAGCAAACGTGGCGGCTAGCTATTGGCTTGCTAGCCGTACAAAAGGCTTGGGTGGTTTCCGCCCAAATCGGAGAGAGAGAAAGCACGTGGAGTTCGGGAAAGGAGCGTGAGGATCTCTAAGTGCTGCTGATCCATACGAACCCAGCTTTTTCCTTAAGAGGGCAACAGAGGTTTAAATTGTCGAACCCACGGAGCTTCAACAACTCCGCGGGACTTATTTACCGTCCCCTTGGAGCCTTAACGACTCCGAGGCAACTAACCTCTAGCCTCTCCCCATCGCCGATCGGAGCCCAGACATATCCCTATCCTAAGGACCCAATTGTCGAGCCCACGGAGTTTAACAGCTCCGGGGGACCTGGGAGCCGAGTAACACTCACGGAGATACAGCTGCTCCATGGGAACGAATTCTTGAACCCCGCGGAGCCTGATTTACTCTGGGGTCAAGGAACCGAGTTTATTAGAGTCCCCCACCGAGAACTCAAGCGGAGCTGAGCCTGGAAAGCTGACCAGCCTACACCGCGACCACCTTGGGTGTAAGTAAATAATCTTTTCAATCAACCATTACGCCTCCGTGACTGATTCTAGTTTGAGCGTACCAAACCGCGCCGCGGTTTTTTTCCAACCCCGTGCACCCGGGCTACCGGCCACAGCCTGTGTACACACAAAGATGGGCCCCCGGCTCACCCCGGCTCGCACATGGCGACCCAGATGGGATCGGGAGAGAGCTCGCACATGGCGATCCAGGCGGGATCGGGAGTCGGCCCGCACACCTGGCACCCTTGGGCCCCATGGCTTGGGCTTGGGCTTGGGGCAGGTTGGGACTGCCTGGGAGCTCTGGCATCAGCTGCCTCCAGACCTGTGGGTCCCTGTGCATCCCCGGTCCAGGCCCCCAGGGTGTGGTGGTGATGGTGGGTCCACACCCCTGTGGGGGCAGCCGCAGCTGGTGGGTGGGGGAGGGATTCCTGCAGAGCCACCTTCCCCAGCCCCCAGCCCACACCACGCCACATGCCCAGCCCCAACCTGGTGCCACTGGAGACTTAGCTGCGCCCAGTGCTGCCACCACCGCCAAGCTGGGCAGAGCTGTCGCCCTCCTCCCTGCACCGCACGAGCTTCTGCTGGTACCCGGTGGGTCCAGTGGCTCCATGCAGGTCCTGGCAGGACCCTAGACAGCACAGGAAGGAGAGCGGTGGCTCTGTCTGATGCTGTGATGGCACTGGGTGTAGCATGAGCTCCAGTGATGCTGGGCTGGGGCCAGGTGTGCAACATGGTGCAGGCCGAGGGCTGCAGGAGGTCACTGTGCAGGAATTTCGCCCCTGTCTGATGGCAGCGGCTCTTTCCACAGGGGCACAGGGCTCAGGGCACGGGGCTGCCATTGCTACTGCTCACTGGGGCCCTGGACCAGGGATGGGTGAGGGCCCATGAACCCAGAACCGGCTTGTGCCAGAGCTTCTAGCAGTCCCAACCTGCCTCAAGCCCAAGCCGTGGGGCCCAAGGGTGCCAGGCAGCCCCACCACAGTGGCTCTGTGTGGGTCCTGGCAGGATGCAGAATCTGGATGGCTGCAGCAGGAAGTGGGGGGAGGGGGGCACATCCAGGCCGAGGGCAGCTCTGTGGAGACCCTGCTCAGATTAGGCATCCTGCCCCCCTCCCTGGGCTCCAGACCCCCTTGCAGGCTACCCCACTCCCCAGGCTCCAAACCCCACATACAGACCCACAACCCCCTGCACCTTTACAAATTCCCCCTCCATACACAGATTCCCCCACACCCACACAAAGTACCTGCATAATTTTGAATTTTTAACTGCGCGATTAAAATCTCGATTAATTGTGACAATTTTTTTTAATTGCGCAACTAATCATGATAAAATTTTTTAGTCGTTTGACTATTTTTTGCCTCTAAAAACAAGCACCCTTTGAGAAGTATTGAATGTTGTTCACAGTGGGTTCATACTAGAATTTCTCTTTTTGACCCAGGTACAACAGACAGCTTACTTTATATGGAAACCTCAGGACTTTGGGGGAGCCCAGGGGAGAGTATCCTCTGTAGATGATTCTTACCATAAACAACAGAAACAGCTAGACTGTGTTAGGCCAAAGGAGATCTCAGTAAGCTCAGGTCTTTCCAGAATACTTAACAAAGAGACTGACAGAGACTTATTTTGGGATGCCACCAATTCCTTCCCTGCCATTCTGGCTATAGGTACTTATTATACTTTTATAATTTTTGTGGCAAACCCTTTATTATAATTCAGCAGTGCTTTATACACAGGAAAATATAATAAACAGGAAATACAAGATACAAGGTAAAAGAAACACTGAGTCCCAGGGTGACATTAAGTTCTCTGGCTATGTTAGCATTTTAGCATAGGAGGCAAAACCCATAGTCCTTCTTTTGGCAAATGAACAACAACCAACCCTAGCAAAAGGTCTTGTATGAATATATCAACAAAGATCCCTTTGATTTCAGAAAGCATTGGGATAGGAGGGAAGAACCAAAAGCTGGGCCAGTCCAGATGGTCATACAATCATAGACAATGAGGACTGGAAGGGACTTCAGGGGCGCAGACAGAAGTGACTATTTTTGCCTGATCTGGCCCCCGAAAGCAGTCTACAGTCATGACCAAACAGAAGTGCATGGCTGCAGACCACTTTAAAAGGGTCCAATTCCGTGAAAATCTGAACCCTCATTGCACAAGGGTTCAGATGAACACACTCCAAAATGGAGCATGTTCTGTAAGCTGTGTCTGCAGAGCTCCCAGTGTGTCAATGTTTTCAGAATAGGAATGGGAGGGAAGGGAGTAGAGTTTGGTTTGGGGTTTTTTCAATGAGTGCTGGGTGGAGCAGGTGGACTGGAGCCCCCCAACCAAGTGCCAACTAGGGTACCCCAAGAACGATCTTCCTCTGCTCCCCCCCCCCATTCTGAAAACAGTGTGGGGGCCGGGATGGGGGAGTGGCGGTGCTAGAGACCAAGCTTCAGCAAGCAGCTGGAATCCCCAGCTCCAGGGCCTGACTTCTGTTTGGGTCCAGGGCAGGGGCAACCCGAGCAGGGTGTGGGGCCTGGGGCAAATCAGCCTGTGTGGGACCCTGCCTCCGTAGGTGAGGAAGCTGGCGGCAGATTTGGTGGGGGAGGGTGCCAAGTAGCCGGATGTGAAACCGGCCGCAGCACGGAGTTGCTGCAGTCGCTTCACCTGGCTCCACAGGGTCCCCCCAAAGTGCAGGGCTTGGGGCAGTCGCCCCAATTCACCCCCCACCCCCCAGGATGGCCTCGGTCCAGGGGGATCGCTGCAACTCAGAGCGCTTCCTGCAAAGCTATATGAGCTGTAACAGGTAGTTCCTCTTCTGTCTGCACCCATGACGTCATCTGCTCCACTGGTTCTCTACCTTTTTTGTACCAGGACCCATTTGTAAACATCAACGGCCAGTCCCGACTCAGCGCCCCTCACTGCAGACCCACTTCCCGTCACCCCCAAGGCCCCAGTCCCACAATGTGTGGGGCAGGAGGTGGGTGTGGGGCAAGGGGAGACCCAAGCAGCCCCTTGCAGACTGGATCTCCACCAGCCTGCACGAGAACAGCCATGGTTTCCCATTTTTCTCCTTTAAAGGAGAATCCATTTTGTTGATCCACTTTTAAAGTTTGTTTGGCCACTAAGTAGACTCAAGCACCAATGGGACTGGTAATGTATACCAGCGCAGAACAGAAATCAGGGTATGTGTATGTACTAAGCACTTAATCAATAAATGTGGTGTCTTGCCTTGTCCCCTCTTACAAAGGTCTCTATTTTGAGCTATTGGTTAACAAGCCCCCCAGTGTGTGGGGCAGGGGAAAAAGGGAAAAGCCATGGTTTCCCACATTTTTCTCCTTTAAAGGAGAATCCATTTGCTGATCCATTTTTAAAGTTTGTTTCTGACCCTTTCATATATTCTTGTGACCTAGGGGTTCAGAAACGCTGATGTAGTCCAACCCCCTGCTCAAAGCAGGACCATCCCCAACTGGATCATCCCAGTCAAGGCTTTGCCTACCTGGGTCTTAAAACCCTCTGAGGATGGAGATCCCACATGGGTGCCTTAAGGCGTTAATGTACCCATGCCGTTTAAAGGCCCCTCACGTCAGGAAGCTGGTCCCTTGATGCTGCAGGGGCCAACATACCCGGGCAGGGGAGCGGGTGCAGACCGTCTGCACCTTCAGACCAGGGCCTGACACCAGCCAGCCCCGGAGACGTTCCACTGTCAACTTCCTCTATGGTCCGTTTGCCGTTTTCTTGCGTGCCAGCCACCAGTCTGACGCGTGGGACAGCGCAGCCCCCAGGCAATCCCGCGATAAAGGTCACGTCTCTCAGGGCTTTGGGAGCGACTCTGCAGCGCCCCCTCCCGCGTCTCCTCTGCCCATGACGTGATGCTCACGGAGCTCGCGTGGTACCTCTGCTACCCGCGCCAGAGGCCCCCACGGGGACGAGACCCAGGCTGCGCGCGCACCCCCACCCGTACCCGCCCAGTGGCGAGTCTCCAGACAGGCTTCATACCTGCCAGTCGCGTGGCGTCTCTCCGTGCCCATGGCAACCGAGCGGAGCGAACCATTCGCCACAACGGTCGGGTTGGGGGAGGAGCGGCCGCTCCCATTAGGCGGTGGAAGGGGGGGATTAACCAAGTGGTAAATCACTAGAACGAGAACGGAGCTGACCAACATGCTAAGCATATACCCCCTCCCCCCCAGGATCCGTACTAATGGTACAGTGTCTTAAAAACTGTCCCTTTCTCAGCCGTTCCAGTCGCTACCAAGCTGGAATGTGGGGGGAGGGAATCGCATCTGATAGCGGTGCCTATCGTGAGCACGTATACACACGAACCGCCCCATTAGTGAGGAACCCCTTTGGGCGAAAGCAGATTTTCATGTCTATCTGAATATAAAATGACTTTGACCTCCCCCGTTTCCAGGACTCCCCCCTGCACAGTGGTAGGATCCTAGCCTCCTCCCTCGAGATGGTACATTCCACTCCCTAGCCGCTGCCTTCCTTGGCGTTTCAAGGAATCGGAGCGACTGCGCCTGCGCAGACCTGGGCTGGAGTGGAGGACGGTTGCGGCGTTGGGCATTGGTGAGGCCTGGCAGGACCCGGGGGGAATCCCGAACATATCAGCCTCGCTCTCTATTTAAAGGGCCAGTGCCTGTAGCGCCCGACACCCCGAGCCCCGCTCCTCCCACGCGCCGCGGGTGGCTCCGCACCCCAGCCCCCCTCCCCTGTCAGCGTGAGGGCACGTGACGGCGCCAGGCCCCGCCCTCCAGTGCTTTTCAGCCGGGTGCAGCTGCCGGGTCCGGTACCCAGTACAATTGCGCGAAGCCGCCCTCTTTGGGGTGTACCATCTGCACGGGGGCTGGGGTGGGCAGAGCTGGACCAGAGGAAGCCACTGGGCTCAGGAGCGGGCTCTACTGCCTGCCTGGGGTGTGTGGGAGCCCAGAGGCTGGGGAGCACAGGCAGCGCTCTGGTTGAGAGCCCCTGATCTCGACTTGGCTCTGTGGGAAGGGGCAGGTGCTGTTGCCCATGGTGATGGCAGTGCGGTGCTGCCTCAGGGCCCCTCCTGGGACAGCAGGTGGCTGCCTACCACCACCCACACCTCCCAGCCAGCCTGTGTCTGAGGTGTCGCCCTGCCCTGCCCTGCCCTCTGCCTAGCCACCGCTGATGGGACCCCGCCTCTCTCTGCCCACACTCACTCTCAGGAAAATCAGAGCCACCCCTAGTGTAGTCTCCTCCCCACACTCCCAGCGCAGCCCCCACCCCCTGCCTTCTCTGCAGGGAGCGGGGCGGGGGGCTGTGCGGGGATGGGAACTGTACTGGGGGCAAGTGGGGACTCAGTGCTCCAAGCGGGGGGCTGTGCTGAGGGACTGGGGGAGGAGGCAGGGGGACTGTGCTCGGGGTGGGGAGCTCACTGTGACTTCTCTTCCCTCCCTGTTCAGGGAACAGGTGGCCACCATGCCCCTCTTTGGGAACACTTTCAGTCCGAAGAAGACGCCCCCCCGGAAATCAGCCTCCCTCTCCAACCTGCACTCGGTGAGTGCTGGGGCTCCGGGCTGTCTTTCCTCTTGCCTCCTGGCTGCTTGGAAACAAGGGGCTGACTTGCCTGAGACAAGTTAATGCCATCATTGTGGAAGAAGCGTTAGACCCCTCACCTCTTCCCTTACACCACTAATTCTTATCCAGGGTGCTGGGAGATCTTTTAAGAGTGCTGCATTGTTCAGTATGAGCACTGTTGGGTGTACAAACACCTACACCTGGTTCACAAGATAAACCCAGAGATTTCAAGTAGGAATCCACAGTGTCAAAACTCATTCTGATCTGGTGTGGGCTCTCTGAGTTCCCTGCAATGGAAAAAATGCTCTATTATTTTTCTCTAGTCAAGAAACAGTTGAAAGCTCAGAGCTGGCATTTTTCTGATGGGGTGGGGCTCAAGTCTAAAAAGGTTGAGAACCACCACCTTATGTCTTCCCTACATAGAGAGGTAGTTAGCTATGTAAGCTTGAAGTTAGGTGAAAGGTGGGGCAGGGTGGCACCTTTATTGTTTCTCTCCTGGTATGGTTCAGGCATCTATGCTTACTGGCAACTGGACACTGAAAGTCAAATGTTATGTCTCAGGTCAGATAAGTGGTATTGTGCCTCACCTCATTTGGAGTCCAGAGTCATGGTACCTGAAATTTCTAACATGCTCTTAATCTAGACCCCATTGAGACAGGTGCTTTCATTAACACTGGCAGCAGAGACAGAATGGCTCATGGAGAATGAACTCCTTTTCTGTACCTAGAGGTGGCCTTTTTAGGACTGAAGTATGTCTGTGTGAGAGAGAGTTTATCTACACATCTGCCTCTGCTGCCAGAAAGTCTGGCAGCTGACAGCAGCTACCACGTTGCCAGAGCATGTGAAGACCTGTGCACTTGCAGCGGTGCTGAATGGATTGCAGTAATTGTCTGAAGGTCCAAGATCATGTGCACTCACTTGGCTACCTGCTAGATGGTGAGAAAGCTTTACTTAATTCAACAGGTGTGGCTTAACCCTGCCAGCAGAGAGGACAGTTCTGCCACCACAGGGGAGCTTTGGGTGTGAACTCACACCAAGTTTTGCCTGCAAGAACTGAAGTTCTGCTACCAAGATGTTAGTGTAGACTAGGCCAGAGGGAGAAACTGGGGCTGCAGCAGTTTAGGTGGTGGTAAAAATTGAGATTTCAGACTTCGGGATTATTAATCTGGCACCCTCCACAATAAAACCTGTCGCTTTAAGAAAAATGAGGCTGCAAGGGGGGTGAGGGAGACAAAAAATGGGAAACCCTTCAAGCCAAAGTTTGTCTTTTCTTTCACAGCTGGACCGATCGACCCGTGAGATAGAGCTGGGCTTGGACTATGGCATTCCCACCATGAACCTGGCTGGGCAGAGCCTGAAGTTTGAAAATGGCCAGTGGATAGCAGGTGGGGAGAAGCTCCTGCTGCTATAGTTTTGGAGTGGTCCAGGAGTAACTTCATGACCACAATGTTGGCCCCTTTCTCTCCTAGAATCAGGAGGCAGCAGTGGAGATCACAGGGAAACACAGCGCCTGCGCAAACGGAACCAGCAGCTGGAAGAAGAGAACAATCTCCTGCGACTGAAGGTGGACATCCTATTGGACATGGTGAGGATAGGAAGGCCTGACTGACATTCATCTCCCTGTGGCAATCAGAAATGCTCTTGAAACAAAGTGAAGAGCTCTGGGAGAAAAGGCAGGTACCAGCCTGTGTACCCTGCTCCCTTTGAGAGTAAGCCTCTCTTCTCTACCCTGGTATGAGAGAAACTAAGCACTAGAGTGATCATGAGCATGAACACTGACTTTCCCAAAGAGAAGGTCCTTTCAACAGAAGAGCTGAAAAATTGTGAACACCATAGTAGAAAGGAGCTGCCCCTCACCCCCCACTGCCCCCTCCCCACCCGAGCACTGGATGATGTGGGAAGACAGAGCCCACAAACAGGTGTTCATTTCTGCTGGTGGAAATGTCTGAAAATGTCCACAGGTAGAAATCTTTATGGAAGAGGAAGTGTACAGACATTCAGATTGTGCCTCCCTGCTTCCCGCCCCCCCTACCCCACACACCTTCTTTGAGTGGAGCAGCAGGGAAGACTCACTGCACCTGCCCCAGACTGCAGTGTGGGGAGCAGACAGAAAACATCTCCTTCATTATTGACTTGGTCTCCAGGAGCACAGCAGAGGGAGCACTGGGCCAAAGCTTCCAACCCCATCCTCAGGTCAGGCAATGCCGAGTTTGGGGACAAGGAAGGGAACAGCAGTGGCTACTCGGATCTGTGCATCTGTGTTCCCTTCCTCTCCTGGACTAGTCTAGAAGTGGAGAGAAGAAGTGTAAGGAAGTACCCAAATCATTCCTCGGACCTGGGATTGCCCAGCTTGGAGAAGAGGTGGGAAGTAGTAGCTGCTGCTCCTCTTCCCTGTCTGGTCTGTGGGGGAGGGAAGCCATGGAGCAAAACTCCCAGCCCAGAACAAAGCCCCTAGCCCACTTTTCACATTGGAGTCCCCAGAGTGGGAGAACCTGACAGGGAGCAGTGAGGGGCTGGAGTGGCTGCCTGCTGCACCTTCTCCAGACAGAGGTGACCCCAGTCCCAGGGAAGGCACAGGAGCCTTTCCATTGGCTCTAATCCTCCTGTTCCCCAGGAGGAGTTAAGCTGGGAGAAAAGAAAGTGTACAGACATTCATTTGTCTGGGAGAAACTCTCCTAGGACCAATTTCCTTCTGGTTATAGTTAACTTATTTTTCTCCTGCCATGGGAGAAAAAGTGTGAGTGTTTGTACACTTTTGGTTTCTGCTCAAAGTAAGGCAGTTCTCCTGGTAGAAGATGAATGTCTGTACACGACCCAGAGTATTTACCCTCCTGTTAGTGTATTTCTGCTTTTCTGAGATTTGATTTTTCCGCAACTGGTCTCTGTACCATCAGTGAAACCAAAGCACTGGCCATTTGTGGTCACCAGAAATCTTAGGCTCCTTGAGGCCTTCCTGGTAGCTAATGTAACTATGCTCCTCTTCTGTTTGATCTTCATAAGAATGGAGGCAAAAGCTCTTTATGAACTGAAATACAGCTAAACCCAGGGATCACAGCTTCCCTGAGTAAGTTTTCTGAGTCACCTTGACAACTTGGTGAACCAACCACCTGTGTTTCAGTTCTCTGTTCGTAAAATGGGAATGCCATTTCTCCTCATGTAGGTAACAGCTTATTTGTTAATGTCTGCGAGGTCTTTGGACAGTGTGTGTTATGGAATTCAAAGTACCCTTTGGAGAAGTTCCTTGCTGCTTCTAGAGCAGGGGCAGGAAAAGTCCGGCCTGTGGGAGACCCCAGCAGCGGTGAGGCATGACAGCGTGGGGCCAGGGTTTCCATGGAGACCAGCCCTAGCAGTGCTGGCAGGATTATGGCTCTGCCCCAGTTCTGGATCACGCTGTCACTGCCACAAGATCCCAGCCCCGGAACAGCTCCCTGCCCAGCCACCTGCCATGTCAGCACTGCTGGGACTGGTCTCCATGGAAACCCTGGCCCCGCACTGTCGCAGCCCCACTGCTGCTGGGGTCTCCATGGAAACTGGCTGCAGCAATGCAGGCAAGGGCCGCTGGGAAATGGAGTCTGGCCGCCAGCCAGATCTGCCATTTTACTCACTCCTGTTCTAGAGTCTTGCATAGCATGTTGCAGACATGGCTGCTGTTTCACCCCAAAAGTGTTGGCAACATTTCTGCAGTGGGTGGGTGATCGATCTCTACTTGCACTGACTGTAGAGTCCTTTGTTACCCTGCTTGGTGAAAGGCGTTCCATAGATAAGAGTTAGATCAAGGGCATCAAATACATGGCCTGTGGGCTGGATGTGGCTAGCAGAGCCAAATGAGTTTGACAGCCCTAAGTCAGATGGTACTTTCCTTGCTCTAATACTAGCTATGCAAAGACACAATGCTGTGGGAAAGCATGGACCATTCTTACACTTTTTGCTTGGTTGTAGCTCTCTGAGACCACAGCAGAATCCCATCTGATGGAGAAGGAGCTGGAGGAACTGAAGAATCACAGCAGGAGAAGGAAGTGAACACAGTAAGGGCGACGAGCGTTAGGGGATTGGAGAGCAAGGGAATCTGGTTTGAAATCTCTCGGGCTCGCAGAGCTAGATCCAAGCCTGGTTGGCCTGACTTCACTGTCTCAGCACTGTAGCAGTGTGTCATTCCACAGGATGGGCAAACAAATTCCAAGGCTTGAAATGTTAGTGGGGCCTCCAAGACTGTCAGAAGTCATCTACTCTGCTTCCCCATAGAGCTTCTGTATAACTGCTGTCTCAGTGCTCTTAATAAGCTGCCTTGGTGCATGTTCTGTTATAAGCAAAAACCAGTTTTGCCCAAACCACTTTACTCAGTGCAAAGACCTTTCACTTGTGGCAAAGAGCAGGCAGTGGAGGCAATTAGCAGTGCTCTGGTCTGCCTGAGAAAACAAAATGTCCTTGGTGTATGTGAATGGATGGTAAGGAAAATCTCTTCATATACATGCCAAGCATGGTCTACAACTTCTGTTTGAGCCCCCTTACTGTTACCTTCAGCCTCACGACCCCCGTTGATTCCACCCCTGACTTCAGTTCTGAAAATCAGGAATAGGGGAGCATTTTTAAAGCCGTCTTTTCATTTCAGATATTTATTATTTTTCTAAATAGGTTAGCTCTGCCTTCTGCTGTTGGTAGGCAGGCTCCTGGCGTTGTTTATTCTCTTGAGTGTTTCATATGTTTTTATAAAGTTAAACTAAACCAAATCATGCTGCTGTTTCTGTTCCGTTCTTGTGGAGGCAGGAATCTTACTGCAGAAGTACATTAAATATTATGGTGGCACATGAAAGTCTCTGCTCAGGTTAGGGTCTCCTTGTGCTGGATCCTGTGCAGATGTGCAGTGAGGAATCAGAATCATCTCTGAAGCACTGAGGATTTGAGTATGCAGGATGGACCAAAGGTGGGAGAGGGAAGTGATAACAGAGACTTGAAGAGATTCAGTGCAGTGATACAGGTTGGGGGGCAGAGTTGGGGGAACACAGAGTATCAACCAGAAGTGGGGACGGGAAGGACTTCCAGAGGTCATCTAGTCCAACTGCTCACCAGAGGCAGGATCATTCCTATCTAAACCAAACATAAACTCTGTCCTGAGTCTCATTACAGTGTGCTGCCCCCCACAACAGCATTTACCTCCCTATCACTGTGAAGTGCTCTGCGCTTCCTGGACCAGGCTCCAGCTCTGGCCACCTGCTGCAGCAGAGGAGATAAGTAGGTGGGGAAAGAGCTAGTTTTTCTGCATTGGTGTTTGTGTGGGTGCATACGGGTAAAAGCTGCCCTTACAGATGCACAAACTAGAGGACAATCTAGCTAGCATGGCAGAAGTAGGCAAGGCTGGCAGCCACAATGGGGGCATGGGCAAGCAGTGTGTGTGTGTTGTGCCCTCCAGTTCCTGGAGTTAACCTCATGTTTGGGGGGTGGGGGGTGTCCTATCTTCTAGTTACTGGTGTCAACCTCCTGTTTGGTGGGGGGGAGTGTATATTGTGCCCTCCAGCCTCCTGTTTGGTGTGTGCTGTCTCAGCACAATTCCTCTAGTGAGATGGTGTAGACAGCTCCAACACCTAATATAACTGAGTGGTGTCCAGGAATAACTCAGTGGTTCTATTTGAAGCAGTTTCCTCTAAGACTGCTACAACTTCATGCCAAAGGAAAAAGAAAGATTTTTGCCTTGGCACACTGTTATAGAACAATCCAGCTGAACACACAGAAGGAGTGAGGCGTATGTAAATGTGTGTATGCACGTGTATATGTATGTACGTATGTGTACATGTGCGTGTAAATGTGTATGGATGTGTACATATACACAGTACGGGGCAGCAGAGGTCGGAGAAGCAGTCGCAAGCCCCGGGGCGACGAGCAGCGGCGCCCTCCAGGCCGCCGGGGGCGCTCATGCGGGGAGCCCACCCCCTCCTTCCGGCGCCGCTCTCCCGTTCGCCGCGCCTCGCCTGCCCTTCCGCTTCCGGCGCTGCCCTTCCCCCACCCTGTCCTCAGCGCCCGGTCTCTCAGTCATGGCGGCCCGTGAGCCCCGAGGACCTGCTGCCCAAGGGCGGCGCGGGCAAGGCCGAGGAGCTGGAGGAGGAGCTGGACGATGACGACGACGACGAGGTGCGGGGGCCGCCACGTGCTGCGGGGGGGAGGGGGCAAGGGGCTGCTCGGGCGGGACTGAGCCGCTGTCGCCGCCTGCAGCTGGACGAGACGCTGAGCGAGCGCCTGTGGGGCCTGACCGAGATGTTTCCGGACCGCGTGCGCGCCGCGGCCGGCGCCACCTTCCACCTCTCCCTCTCCGTGGCCCAGAAGATGTACAGGTGAGGGGGCGGGGCGGGGCTCGCCTGTCCCCTCCTCCCCAGCCCTGATCTCCCTCCTCCTCACTGCTGGGGCAGGAGAGAGGCGAGCCAGTGATTGTTACTGTCGTCTGTGTGTGCACGTGTCTGTGCATGCCCATGTTCCGCAGATTCTCTCGGGCGGCGCTGTGGATCGGCACCACGTCCTTCATGATCCTGGTACTCCCCGTTGTATTTGAGACTGAGAAACTGCAAATGGAGCAGCAGCAGCAGCTGCAGCAGCGACAGGTGAGGCACACAGGAGCCCCCCACCCTGGGGCGCGCTCCTGTTCTCTTTATGGTGCAATCCTAAAGGAACTGGGTGGGAAGGGGCCTGCAGAGGTCATGTCTAGTCCAGCCCCCTGTGCAAGGCAGGATCATCCCCATCCAGAATCTATATGATAAGACTGCCAGGTCAAGTTGCAGGTAAGACGTTTAGGTTAGATATTAGGAAAAACTTTCTCAGGGGAGCAGAGCACTGTAACAGGCTTTTTAAGACCTAGGTAGACAAAGCCTTCACTGGGATGAGATACCTGGGGCTGGTTATGCTTTGAGCAAGCGCTTGAACTAGATGTCCTCCTGAGGTCCCTTCCAGTTCTCATTTTCTATGGTTCTCTGACACAGCACAGACATGACATCCTCACCTGCCACAGGCAAAGCAGAGGAACCACAGCAGCCAGTGTTCTGCATCTATAAAATGTCAATACAGGCTCAAAAGATTCTGGGGAGAGGTGTACACCCCCAACTACAGAGGAGGGTAAAAATGCCCACAGTTCCTACCAGTGTGATCATGGGAGAAAATAACTTGGCAGATAGCAGATGCCAATGGGACTTGGGAAGAAGCATGAATCTTGTGCATTGGTTCAGTGCCTGGGATTCCCTGTACCCCGTTGCCATTACACTAGGAACGCAAGACATGTTATGAAGAAGTAAACTGGCATGGTTTTGTATTTGATTATGGTCTGTAGGCCAGGAGATAAATTCAGGATGACTTGATTTTTCAATCAGTACCTGAAATCCTAGTGACATCAGTGGGAAAATTGTCACAGATTAAAAGGAAAGCACAACCCCTTTGTAGTAAATAAACTTAGTTTTTCCTGCATTTTCTTCTTTGGTGCATCTCCCACCGTGTTTCGTGTGCTAGTGCAATCAATTAATGCTGACACTGGCATGCTGTTAGTGGGTTTTGTACCAGATGCTTCAGTAGGATTACTAGGGGCAAGGAGTTAATCACTGTAATACCCTATTATAGGCTGGCTACAGACTCAGGCAGACATGACATTGGTTTACGCTTGGTTCAGTTGGAAGATTCCCTCTGTAGCTGTAAGAGTCAGAAATCAACCTTCTTATTACAAAAAGAAAAGTTTGTTCTGCACTATTAGCATGATGTATTTGATATAGGCAACAGGACATACATTTGAGATCATTGACTAAGAGTATTGGGACATCTTTCTGCTTGATACATTTGAATAAATAAGAGAGTTGTCTACTGCAACAAAGAAAATGGTATTGAAAAATGATGTGCAAGTGTGTGTGCACTGCACTCCCACCTCTGTAGAATGAGACAACAGTAGAGCAGAGGTCAGGAAACTTGGCCAACCTGTAGGACAAGATCATGCAGCCCAGTCCAAGGTAGACTGGTGCTTCTGACATGACCACAGCTGCTACTGCTCCTCTCTGGTGCTGAATCACTGCAGATGCACACGTAACCCAGCCACTACTAAACACAGCAGAATCTCCCTGCTGAAATGGAGTTATCTGGGCTTTGTAGGCTGGATCTAGCTGGCAGGACTTGGGTTGCTGGCCCTTAGACTAAAACACTCAGTGGAGTAAGCTGTATCCTTAATCATCTGTCTGTGAGAACAGAATGGTGTGCCTCTTGAGTCTTTTAGCCTTATTAATATGAATAGATTCTTAACTTACTGTTGTTTCTTGCAGATACTTCTAGGGCCCAACACAGGACTGTCCGGAGGAATGCCAGGGGCTCTGCCTCCACTTTCTGGAAAGATTTAACTTTTCAGAAGCTGCACTGGATCCATATCCTATTGGAAGACCTTGAAATTACATTTGAACTGTTGAGTTGTCCAGCCAGGGCACTTTTTTTTTTT
>NW_005842400.1:1044319-1045031 GCF_000455745.1 Alligator sinensis | reverse complement strand
GGGGGGGGGGGGGGGGAACGGGACGGGACAGGGACCTCTCCACACTGGGGTAAAAACCCCTCTCCGGACCTTTTTTGTTAACATCTGTCCATACTTTCCCCTGAAGAAATCATGAATCTTTCCTCTAATCTTTTACAAAGACTCTAAATGGAGGAGCTCCTCTTCTGGACTCCTTGCTTCTAGGGAAACTACCCTGGGGCATAAATCGGGCTCTGGTCACTTTTATCCAGTGTCTTCTGCAATCAAAAGAAAATCCTGTATTTTTTTTCTCCTGGCTAAAGCAAGGTTAGGAGAGATCTATGATAAAAAGCAAGAGTGAATTTCTCAGTGGGGGAGTGAATGAGGAAGGGTGGCATAAACATCTGTGCCCTATGGAGAAAATTATGTACAGCTTGCTTGCAAACATTTTCACTGTGGTTTTTTTAGTTTGGGGGAGAAGTGGGGTAGCAGACTCAGTTGAGGATTGCATCTGTGCCGATTCTATATTTGCATCATAAAGCTACACTTCAGAAGTCAGCTGCATAATTTTTTTGTATTGAATATTAAATAAAATTCAGTCTAAACACTGTGGTTTTTGTAATGGCCCTCATGGAAGGTAAATTCTTTTTGTGTCCTCTAGTTGCTGGAGTTAACCTCCTGCTTGATGTATGCGGTCTTGGTACAGTTCCTACATGAAGATAAGATTTGACAGGTGAGGTACCTGAATAGTGTC
>NW_005842400.1:1034460-1044288 GCF_000455745.1 Alligator sinensis | reverse complement strand
GAGCGGTTCTGTTCCAAGTAATTTTCTTCAAAAACACAACTTCATACCAAAGAGAAAAAATTTATTTTTCCTTTACATACTTTGATACAGAACAATTCAGCTGAACACACAGAAGTGATGAGACATGTATATGGAGAATTTTCCATTTTCAATATTTGGTTAAACAAAATACATCTTTGTAAACAAACTCAAGACAAGGCTTTAACAAAACCAAACAAGCAAGAAAACAAAAGTGGGCTTCCCCACTACCAAGCAGTGGGATTGGGCTGCTTCCCTTCCCACTCTGTCACCAAGGCCCTGTTCCTCAGGATGCGATCATACAGTTTCACTTTTCCTGAGCAGCTGGATCACATGATTCCCCTAAGGGTAAAACAGTGGTCTTTAGATGTAAAGAGAGGGAGGTAGCCCCAAAGTGTTTTTAAAACGTCTTTGCATATTGTGCACTGATCCATTGGCTTGCGGCTTCCATGCAATAAAGGGTCTCTTCAAAGTGCGATTTTAGTCAGCATAGAAAATTCCTTTGCTGTGGAGAATTTTTCCCTCTTCCTTCTTGGAAAATGGCTTCAAGTCATAAGCAGAACTCCTGCAGGCCTGGTGCTCTGCTCATGAAGTGTTTCAAAATTCTGCCAGCTGGTTTTGGTCATTGGAATGTGTCAAGGAGTTGGACTTATATAGAAATGCTGAATGTAAAAAGAAGCCACCGCCCATGTGTCTTCAGAAGACTGCAGCATGGTGCCTGTGGGATGTCCAAAGGTTGTTAAAACACCACTCTTGTCCTGTTGTCTCATGGCTACTGCTTTCATTTACAAAGGGCTGGCTTTGGTGGTTTGAGTTCAGCTTCACACCAGTTTATCCAGGGTGCATCTTGTTCACTTTTACAGCACCCTGCTCAAGGGCATGTACACGGGAAACAAACACTTAAAGTGAGAGGAGATGGTTGTGGCTCACAGCCCTTTTTTCAAAGACTCCAGCCTTCCCACAACCTGGAGTGGCAGACACCTAGGTTCCAGCGCTATTCTATATTTGCTGCCTGAGTGGATAGCATATGGATCAGGAAATGTGATAAACAGCATCCCAGCCACAAAGAGCCAATTGGCTTGAAATCCATCCTCGACTCGCTGTTTCCTTATTCTGCTGTAGAAGGAATGATGATTGAACTATACCCAGCACCTAGCTGAGGTGACAGGAAAAAAAAGAGTAGAAGATTCCCATTGGAGTCTCCATGTCTTAGTTCCTCCTCCCTATATAAGGGAGTGATGGACAAGGTGGTTCATCAAGAGGGGAATGTCAGTCAACAGTGAAGGAAAAATTTGGTTCAATTATCATCAAAGGACGTTCACATGGACCCTGTACACATCTCCCCCAGTGGCTGCTTGTGACTACAAAAGGCAGAGATCTTAACTTGTAAAGCCCCTTTTTGTCTTTAGATCTTAGTTTATTCATAGGCAGGTTTACTTCACACCTTTTTTTGCCTTAGCAAGCCACAGTCTGAGGGGGAAATAAAAGGGAATGACTCCCTCCCTCTTAAATACCTTCAGTTTTATTCCCCTCTTCCTCACCCTTGTAAGAAGCTTCTGCACTACCAAGTGAACGTGCAGGAACAGTTAAAATAGCATTATATGTTGCAGCAAAGAAAACCCTGTACACTTCTCAGAAAACTCTTGACTTTTCTCTCTAGACACTTGAATTCTCCGAACCAGCCTAGTCTTGCTAGCGCCTCCTTCCCTGACCCAGCCAGCTTCACACCAAACAAGCACTAGGCCATGTGAAACATCATAGTTTCATAGTAGCTAGGGTCAGGAGGGACCTAAACAGATCATCTAGCCTGACCCCCTGCCACAGGCAGGAATGAATGCTGGGTTCACAAGACCCCAGACAGGTCATCATCCAACCTCCTCTTGAATTTGCTCAAGGTAGGGGCAAGAACCAACTTCCCAGGGAAATGGTCTCAGATTTTGGCCACCCTAACTAAAATATTGCCTGCTGATCTCTAACCTAAACCTGTTCTCCATCAGCTTATTACCATCATTCCTTGTCACCCCAGGTGGTGCTGGGGAGAAAAGGGCTCTACCTGTTTGCTGTTGATCTCCCCTGATGAGTTTGTAGGCAGCCACCAGGTCCCCCCCTCAACCTCCTCTTGCTGAGGCTGAACAGGTTCAGGTCCTTCAGTCTCGCCTCATAGGGCCTGTCCTGCTGCTCTCTCACCCAGTGGGTGGCCCTCCTCTGAACCCTCTCCAGGCTGGCCACATCCCTTTGGAAGTGTGGCGCCCAGTACTGGACGCAGTATTCCAGCTGTGGCATGACCAAAGTCGCATAGAGGGGGAGTATTACCTCTCTGGACTGGTTTGAGATGCACCTCCTAAGTGACATTAGAGAAAAATCCCCTACCTAACCAACAAGTTTCCATAAAGATGGCCCTCACCTTCTGTAGCTGAGTTGGCACAAGTACTGCTAAGCAGCAGGGGATTCTCCAGAGCACTGTATCACTGCTAGTGTTGGAGAGTTTCCTGAGAGACCCTTATATGTAATTCCAAATGTCTACAAAACTGTTATGGAGGGAGATACTGTTGTAGAGTGGAGGCAGAGTGCTTGGCCTCTTCTCCCCCTGAAGCCACCTTCCAGCCAGAGCAGCTTTGGTAAGTTCTGAAGGGAGTAGTGTCCAAGCACATGCAGTCTTTAAGGTGAGCTGGAGGGTAAAATAGAACAGTGGGGGGGTCCACAACACCTTAACCCCAAAGCCTGTTTTATGAAGCACTATGCATACCAATTAGCTGGAAAGCACAGAACTTGCTTTCCTCACTTCTCCATTAAGAAGTGACTAGCTTCCAACCCCCTCCACTCTGCCCCCACCCCTTATGTCACTGCCCTATTGCACCAAAAGAGAAAGAAAAAAGCCCAACAAAAGGAAGTTCCAGAGAAGAACTGGGGCACTCATTATCCAGGTTACAGGACCTCAGGGCAGTGAGGGAAGGGACTGGAGCTGTAATGGGAGAGGGCACATCAAAGTCACATGTCAACTCTCCAGCTCTGATGTGCTTCCACCTCTTCTGGTACCACCAGGAGAAGTTCACAGTTCTTTCCTCTCAGCTGGTGTTTCAAAAATTTCCTGTGGGAAGGAGAGGAAAAATGTAAGGGCAAAAATGGGGAGAAACTTTCAAAATAATCTGTCTAAGTAGCAATGGCTCCGCAGGGACAAGATACCCAGGAAGAAAATGGGGAGAGACTAATTTCACCATTATATTTTTGACAGTAACTGCAGATTAGAAGTTCCCAAACCAAATTAAATCACTAGCACCTATTTCAAAACTATACAGGTACAATCTTAAACTCACTAGTATAGTTACACAAATGACTCTTACCAGCCATCCAAAGTCATTTTAGTTTTTTAACTCGGCAAGAGACAGCGCAACTGAAACAGATTTGATTTCTTTATGTTTTAGAGACCAATGGTCTGGGGTGTCTTAAGAAAAAACAGAATGCCAGGAATGGATGGGTTCATGCCAAACAGAGTGGTGCAGAATTTGCTGGCAGCTTATGAACTGAGATCTGATACAGTTTTTCAGCCACTCTTTCTGGAAGATTTCTCTTGGCAGGAAATTAGGGAGTGACCTTCAAATAATATGAAAATAAAAATCTTTCATTTCTCTAGTACCTTTCAACCTATTCCCAGAAATAAACCATAAATGTATGGTTTACATGCAGGAACCAAAATGCATTGATGAAAAGTGATGTCCCAAGATAAAACCCAGCACCCATCCTGGAAAAGCAATGGTCATAAGAATGAAGAATTGCTTTTCCACTGAAAGTTACACACAGGGAGCTTTAGGCTAAAAAGATGTCATTCAATTCACTAATATTTCAGCAGCATGATGAGCTCCAGATACACTGCCCACAACTGTAATCTGTTTGTCTGGGACATCAAGATAATCATCAATGTTTTGAATGGCGAAAGGTGCAGAAGACTGTGAATGCTAGGAATGACAAGAACAGCAGTTTTACTACCCTGTGAAAGACAAGGAAGACAAAATGGAACTCTAAGATTCAACTTGGGAAAGGCTTCCCACCACTGTAGAATCTGCCTGCTAAAAAGAAAGACTTTTGCTGCACGCGCACAATAGTTTTGCCTGTCAAAGGAACCCTGTCATACCCTTTCCATTTGATGCTGTATGATGGGTTTGACTGCAGGTCTCACCAGGTATGAGACTACAGGCTTCTACGTTCATAACTGGTGATTACCTTAGGAATGAAGCTCAAGCTCTCAGACTCCTAAGCTATTTTCCTAGCCTCACATAAATGGATTTCATGGGGTAAGATCCAGGAAGGGAAGAATGAATTTTACTCTCCTTCTTCAGCCACTGCTATCAGAATTAACACGTATCCATAGGGACGGCAAAACATGAACTAAGTTATATAGGACACCTAATGCTTCATGACAGATGTTCCATCTGTAGGAGGGGCTGGGGGTGAGGATTAGGATAGAGATGTACCCACCTGAGCTCACTTTCACCTCCAATCCACTCAGGCACCTTGAGTTTGGAGTCGAGATTGTAGTAGGTGCCTCCTACCTCCCGGACACAGATCCAATGCTGTCGTTTTAGGGGGAGTTTCAAGGGACCCCAGCAGAGGCTGGAGGGCAGATTCATGATAAAGCCCATCACATTAGAGAGAGCAATGACATTAACGTCCCTGAGCAAGGAGAGAGAGCAAAGATGGTGATCATGTTTTGCTTAGTCACTTCACTTGCTTCCTTTCTTTTAAATCCCAACAGGAAGCAGTCATCTCCTGTACCACAGAAATGAAATGCTTCCCCAGATACTTCATCCCAGTTCTTGTACCTGCGCTTGTCCCACCAAACTGCTTCATAGCCTTTGGTCTGAAGCGCAGCCATGATGACATTCACATCATAGTTCCCATTTCCCAGCATGCTCTTCTTGTGTGGTGTCACCATAGTGTTGGGAGACAATCTGCAAACACAAAGCAAAAAACTGTTGTTGCAGGTGTTCATTATGCCAGTATTCCAGCCACATTCAATACAAGTATCTGTAGCCCTGTGGGAGTGGCTACAGTTGCTGTATCCATACCCTGGCAGTTTGATTTTTAAGCTCAGTTCAACGCTGAAAGGTGCCTATCTAAGAGGACCCCTCAATACCCTCCCATTCATTATCCGTTTGAAATTCCAATCAGTTGGCTGAGAGAGACATCTTTGATTGGAACTATTCTTTTAGTTCCCTCAGACAGCGAAAATAACAGGGTATTGGTTCTGCCCTGACTCACATGGCTAAACACTGCATTAATAATATTTTAGATAGGAAACTTCCAAGAGGTGCTAAGGTATTACACTGGATCTGACCCCACTAAACTCATGAGAACAGAGGAAATCACAGTATCTAGCGTGATGTAGATGCAGGTCAGGTTTTGTTTAGCAAAGAGTGGCTTTCCATTTAATTCTCATCATTGTTTTAGTAAGTTCCAAAATGCTTAAAGAAAAGTATGTAATAGTCAAAAGTTATTATAATAGCCAAGTCTGCAGTCTGGTAGATCACTGTCATTAAAACATCCGCTCAGAAGCATGCCTAGATGCTATGTACTGGTGCAATCATTGCACTATGCTGTGTCCAAAGACAGATCTCTGCACCACAGCTTACAATCTCAGATTGCAAAGCAAATAAGTGAAGGAAAGGATGAGTCAAAGAAGCAAAACAGTTAGAGCGATGGTTGAGAAATATTCAGGCTTTTTTGCAATGGAGGGAAAGCAGGAAAGAAGGAACAGAGACATTCAAGGAAGAAGATAAAGCCATGAGAGGCAAGTTGAGCTGCAGCATAACCATGAGATAAAGAGTTGGGAGGAAATTGGAGCAAAATAGCAAAATCAGTAGAGGCCAAACTGAAGAAAAGAGTCAAGTTTGATGACACACCTCTAGCAACCAAAGGTCACTGCTACTATTGTCACTCTACCTATCTCCCAGATTACTCAGCGAGTGCCTGCACCTCTCCCACAGTGTTGAGAAACAGAGATACCCCAGTCCATCACACTACTTTGAAGGCTGCTGAACAGCTGCATGGGGTAAGTTGTGCTTGCAAAAGAAGCCTAGTGAAAATGTACGGACCTAATGCAGGGGTGGCCAACTTGAGCCATGGGTAGCCTGTGTATGTGGTGCACAGCCTGCCCCCTCCCCAGCCAGCTATTATGAGTAGTCTTTGAAATTGAACTCGTTGAACTTGTGTGAAGTGGCAGATAGAGAAGAAAGAAAGCAGAGGAACAGATCAGCTAGGAAGCACAGGGCTGATAAAAAAAATAAAGAACAGCATATTGAGCAAGGGAAGCAGACTGGAGTGGCACTTAGGGAGGGCATGGGGCTACCTTGCGGCATCCCTGCCAAAAAGGCCTCCACTGACCTAGTGCAGTCCATCTCTGGCAAAGTGAAAGAGACCTGACAAAAGGAGAGGAAAGGAGAGGCATCTCTTCAAGTAACTGGGTCCCATCAACTGTTGAGCACAACTTCCAAGGGGGAAGTTGTGCCCAACATTTTGCACCTGGTTACATTTCTGGGTGGTCAAAGCAGTTGCAGCAGAGTGCACTGGAACAATCCAGCCTGATAGTTATCTTTCTATAGAAAGGGAAACAGACATTTGAAACAGGGCAATAATGGGAGAGGCTGTTAGTATCCACTGGTGTGGCTTTTGAGAAAGAATCAAACTGCAATTGAGCCTGGTCAGTATCCCACTGTCCCAAAGGAGGTGGTACCATTCACGGGAAGAAACAGGCCCCAAACTAGTCACAAAAAGGTCCACATCATAGATAGCTGCCCACAACTTCCTTAGATGTGCTGGAAGGTTACTCACCACTAACTAATTCTTCAGGGATGCTGTCTCTGCATATTGACATGTATGGGGTACTCACACTGGCACTGCTCAACTACAAAAGTCTTTTACATAAACAATACCCACTGTGGCTGCACAAGCCATTTAGAGACAAGTTCCATAAAGAGCTGTAAGGCTGTAACCATGCTGGCTCTTCCCAGTAAACCTTAGAGTCCTAGAGCAATAGAAATCAAAGGAAAAAGGGAGGGCAAGCATAAATGTACATGCACAAAGATCTGTACATTTCCTTTTTAAGAATTCCCTCTATATATTCCTACCTGTGTTAGCCTCAATGAATGGTACAACCCCTAGGAAAGTGAACTGAGGAGGTCTAATCACCCAAGGAATGCAGAGTGGTCCTTCCCAAGTGAGTACCAGGGCTACCTACTAAGCTGAGAAAGTAGGGTCCTGTAAACATATGCAAAGAATTCCTGATAACACTTCTACAGTGGAAGCATTCTGGTATTATGTCACTGATATGCAAAAGACTTTAATGAAGGAAGTCCTGAAGACCCTGAAGTCCTGACTAATCAGGATGCCACACAGAGGCCAGACCACTGTGATGTGGGGAAGATGCAGCCAAAAGCATCGCTGAACATGCAATCTAACTTTCTGTGGAAAGATACAAAGTCTGGGGAAGAATCCCAGGACATGGGAGGTCTAATACAGGCAGAAGCTTAGGCTCACTAACCATCACCAAAACCATTTGTGATAGAAATATTTTGACATGCGTTTTCTGTACTTGTTTGGTCCAAATCAATCACCATGAACGCTTCATAGCAAAGTGATTCTGAATCAGGATCCATGACAAGTTCATCCATCTTGATGAAGAGATCAGAAAATGTCAACAGATCTCTTGTAGAAGTCTCATACTAATCTACCAATAGGCTCTTGCCCATACCAAATCAAGCATGTTGACCGAGTCATCATTACTTATGACTGGTAATCAGAAAGGACTGTTTTGCTTCAGTTTAACAGAAATCCTTCTATGACTGAGTTTTTGTCCGCTATTACTCTGTTATCCATTAGTGCTTAGGAGCTATAGAAATCTTGATCAATGACAGAAAAGATACTATAGCTGGCCTGGGAACACAAAGTTCCAGAACATTTACATGCAGTCTGGCTTCCCACTTTTGGCAAAGACATAGATAGCCATGTCAAATTCTGGTAACAGCCTAAGTGAGAAGCATCTGTGATGACTACAATGGCTAGTATCTGTTGCCTTGGCTCCATCAGTGAAGGGTCTTAAGGAATATTCACAAAAGTAAATCCACAAAAATGTGGAAACAGCACAAAACTATTTTGGTTCCATAGCACAACAGCAGCTAACTGGAGTATTCATTTTCATTTCATTCAGTAAAAAAACCCTTTAAAAAAAAAAACAAAAAAAAAACAGCTGAAGCTGCTGCAGAATTTTCATCAGTGTTACAGGGGACACAGATCTAGCTGCTTAACTGAGGTCCAGCTTGCCAGAGTACACAAAGCCTTCTTGTGTGAAAATTACAGAGGCAGTACTTGAAGATTTTCATTCACAAATCTGGGTGAACACAGAAGGTCAAACCTTTGATCAGACAACAGCCTGGGAAAGACACAGGCTCTAAACTGCAGCTATTGAGGTTTTTGGACCACATTACACCAAAAAAATCTATTTCCTCTCCTCTCCCAGGCCAATCACATGACCCGAGTTGTTTAGACTAACTTGATAGGAATAATACACTTTCTATGGGAGAAAGATAAGAGGCAGAATTTGGGAGACAAGCAGACACACTGAAAGGCAGGTAGGAGGGAAGAGACACGGTGCTGACCTATCACATAGGGATGTCCATAATCAAGCCCTCACATCCCAAATTGGCAGCCAGAACAGTTGGATAGACTGGAAAGGGGGAAGAGAAGGTAAAGACTTTTGCATCACTGATACAGAAGTCTTAGTGACACAAGAGAAAAGCAGGCATGTCCTCAGCACTGTTGGATTCCAGACAAAACCCTTCTCTTCCCTGCTACCTCACCAAGGATGGGAGGGTAAAAAAGAGCAAAGGTGAAGCAATGCTACCAAACAGTGCTCCCTACCTCTGGAAAATCTCCTGCAGTGTTTCCCGTGTGAAGGCATTGTTGTCCTGGAAGACATTATTGAGGGCATGGAGAGCACACAGCTCTCTGCGCTGCTTCTCATGGTATATACGCAGTGGGGCCAGCGGGGGTGGCTCTGGTGATTCTGATTTGGTTTTGTCACCTTTCCATGGCACACAACTCATTTTCTCATAGGGCAGTTGAGGAGGAAGGTGGTAAGGAATAAAGAGACTTGAAGTTTCTACCCCTGCAACCAAAACAGCAGCCCACCGTCCTCCTCTTTTGCACACTATTCCAGTTTCCAGCTGGCAACTCCCCCTGCAACTCTCGGCTTCGGTTTATTCAGCAATCGTCTCCAACAGCCGGGTGCAAAAATCAAGTGAAGATCTGGAATGTTTTCCCCCTTTCTTCCCCTGCTCCCCATAAAATGCCCGCTGGGGGTGCTCCCCTCCCCCCTCAAAAAAAGTATCAAAAGCTTTGAATCTCCTTGGTGTCAGAGCAGCTGGAGTTTGCCACACCGCTCCTTCTCTTCCATCTTCGCCAGTGCGGGGTGTCCCTGAGAAAGGATCGGGGGCAGGCCGGGAAGCGGGGCCCTGGTTCACAAGGCACGGCCAAAGCTGGATGCGCTGTCTCAGATGCCGCCAGCAGAGGGGAGGGGAAGGGAAGCCTCAGGGCTGTATTACAGTGTCAGCATCCTGATGAGGGGGGCGACTGATGCCAGGGAGGCAGAAGGCAGCTTGGCGCTGCGGGGAAAGCTGTGCCCTTGCACTGCCCTGCACAGAGACGGGGGAGAAGTCCTGTTAGTTCCAAAGTGAGACCCGACCCAAGGCTGAGGGGTGGGGTGGGGGGGGGGGGCACTAGCCCCCCCCCTTCCCCTGTAACAGGCCCACCCCAAGACCT
>NW_005842400.1:1032588-1034182 GCF_000455745.1 Alligator sinensis | reverse complement strand
GCCCCTGGCCGGGCGCGTGTACTGGCCCCGCCCCGCACACGCCGACGTCTCCGAAGCGCGCTGCCACGTGACGTCACCGGACCCTGCGCCCCGCCCACTGGGCTGCAGCCGAGGCACCGCCGCGCCTGTGCACTGCCCTCCCCAGGGCCCGCTCCCCGGAGCTCGGAGCATGCGCAGAGCCCTCCTGTTGCTCAGGCGCAGGGAGGGGCCTGCGCAGTGTTGCCTGGGGTTGGGTAATTATCGTATCGAAACGATAACTTCAACCCTTTAACGATGCACGATCAAGCAGAGTGAACGTGTTCAAAATGCACGGTCCTGTTTGAGGCAGCTGATTGATGCAGCATATGCAAAACCCCAGTCACTCTCAGGCACTCTTCACTGACTTGTGGGGTTGCTGCCAGTAGCACTTTCGTACGACAGCTTGCCTCGAAATAAAGAAATGCTTCAACTCCGATGGCCCAGCTCAGTCGCTGGCGATTCGAGTGAGCAATTTAAAGTCAATAATAAGAAGATGTATTTGCATGCTCATTTGCATACTCATTTGCGTATTTTAGTGTACGATAGTTGTTCAGCAAATAGGATAATTTCGAGCTTCCAACACGATAATTGCATATTTAAGACCTGGCAATGCTGAGCCTGCCTGCTGGTGTGAAGCGGGGGCTGCACTGGGGCAGGGGCAGGAGCCACGCTGCTCTTTCCTTGGGGCTGCTGCTGGGCAGTGCCCTACGTCACCCCTGACTAAAGCAAATGCCTCGAGTGCCCAGGGCTTGGAGCTGTCCTGGAGCATTTGCAGGGCATAGGGGATGCACATGGGTGCATGTGCACCCCCTGCGTAAAGGCACCACTGACACTGTTGATGGCGCCTGCGGGCAGTCTCCACTTGCCACTGCCACCCCCTGCCCCGATACTGCCAGCGGCTTCTATGGGCGATCTGTGATTGCCATAGGCTGCCACCCCCACCACCAGTGGCATCTGCAGATGGTTGCCGACCATCAGTTGTTGCTCACCACCCCCACCCACAGCGCCTGTGGGGGAATTCCCAGTGGGGTTTGGGGAGTTCCCATGGGAATTTCCATAGCTCAGTCTTCCAACCTGCGCAAACAGTGGCAGAGACGTTCGAGATCAACACTGGGACCATCACCTTCGACTCGATCAGTCAGAGACTGAGGTCGCGATGAGGATCGCACTGGACCATGCCTCACTGGCCAAAGTCAGCTCACAGACTCAGGGACGTCTGACTTGCGAGAGGCTAACGAAGCCTAATTGGACAGAAAGTGCACACGCTTGGCAACCGGCTCTGACCAATAAGTGCCATTGATATATGTTTATGTTTGTGGTGTTATTGTATGTTATAGTCACATTTGTGTTTTATTGTTATTTGTAACCATCCCTTTGTTGTTGAACACAGTTGTTTAAATAAACCTTCTCCATGATCTAACCCAGAAATCTCTAGAACCTTCTCTCAAATCCGGCCAACTAGTAACGGGCCACAACAAGCGCCACAGCTGCCTGCAGGAGCTCCCTGCTTACCGCCACCGTGCTCCTGCTGCTGCCTCCTGCCAGAGCTCACCATGCCCAGCCCCAGCTTGCAGGG
>NW_005842400.1:1028928-1032559 GCF_000455745.1 Alligator sinensis | reverse complement strand
GCTCTTCCCCCAATGGTGCCCACCCTGCTTGCACTCCAGGCTCCTGGGAACAGGCCAGCTCCCAGCTTCCACCTGGCTTTGGTGTTTTGCCTGTAGAAAAACTTACGGTGCCCCCCTCTCCCAACCAGGCCCTACCCCCAGAGCCCTTCCCTCCCCCAACACTGGGCAGTAAATAGGCCTGGACTAGGGGGCAGGGGGAGTAGACCCCTTTAAGATCCATCCCACTGCCACAGAGTACTTGGGTGCCAGGAAGCACTGGTGCCTCTAGCCCAGGAGAGGGAGGGAGATATGCCAACCTGCCCGCTTCTGCCCAGCTTCAGGCTGTGAGGGGCAGCCTGAATGTCCCTCACACAGGTGCTATAACATAACCCATAATAAGTTAAGCATAGCATGAAAACCTAAAACATCCTGTGGAAATTTAGACGTAACCATGGAAACTTTGACGTCTTGCGGAAACTTAGACGAAACAGTAGAAGCTTGTAGACGCTATAGGATAGCCAATAACTGCATAACATGCTACGGTTCTTTGTTTAGATAAGCTATAAAAAAAACCGATAAAGACCGGGGTCGACTCTGCTTTGGACTACTAGCCCCCTAGTCGATCTTGTTTGCGCAAACAATAAAATTTGAAATGGACCCAGCCTGAGTGTGTGACTCTCTCCGTGAGGTCAATCGGAAAAGCCTCCGGGGGCACGAAACTAGCCGTTTGGGCAACACTGTCCACAACTGAAACTGGTTTGAAGTGCTACTTAGGCCAGCGCTTCTCAAACTTTTCCTCAGCATGACCCCTCACTCCCAACCCACAGTCCCCCACCCCTGTGATCCCTTCTGCTGATGTTGCAAACCCATTTGGGGTCACAACCCACAGTTTGGGAACCGCTACCTTAGGCACTCCAGGAAAGGCTGATCTCTGATCCGTGCAACCAACTCCTGTTGCACTAAGGCAGGGGTCAGCCACCCCCGGCACACATGCCAGAGCATGGGACGTGAGGCCATTTTGCTGGGCACGTCACAGCAAGCCTGGGCTCTGGGCAGCCGCCGCCAGCCACAGAGCAAGCAGCTGGGGCTCCGTGGTTGGCAGCAGCTGCCCAGAGCCTGGGCCAGCTCCAGTAGGCAGCTGGGAGGCTGCAAACAGCTGCACCAGGGTCCAGAGCCCCAGCACCAGCTCCGTGGCAGTGGTGGGTGTATGTGCACCTTGGGGCGCAGGCTGGGGATGGGGCCAGGGCACTACAACCCTGGTCTCAACCCAGCCATCTGCCTGGAGGTGCACGTGCATCTGCCACCAGCAACAAGGATTGGGCCCCTCACAGCTCCTCCCCTGTCTGCTTCTAGCATGCCAAGTCAAAGCGTGGGTCAAGGTTGGTTTGGTACTCCAGCCAGAAACATTGCTGACCCCTGTATTAAGGTGTAGCTCAGGGGTTGGCAATTATTTTGGGCCAAGAGCCGCTTACTGAGTTTTGACAAGCCATCGAGGGCCTCATGACTGGCAGCCCAGGGCAGGTAAATATTAATTTTCTAAATGTTTTAGGGGCCCGCAGGCCAGATAGAATGGCCTGGCAGGCCGCATCCGGCCCCGGGGCTGCATTTTGCTCACCCCTGGTGTAGCTGCTGGGACATAAAAGCAGCAGCCTAGCAGCACCTGCAGCCAGGCAGGCAGGTTACCCTTTCCCTGCCTGCATCTTGGGACAGGCATCCACAAGTAAGTAATACCCTGGGGGTGCCCCTAGAGCGGGCGGAACTGGAAGTCACAGGGGGCAGGGAGAAGCCCAGATTGTGAGTGGGGGGTGCTTTTTCCTCCAGGCCTGTGCTGGCCTGAAATGTGAGTGCTCCAAACTTGACTTAGCACTAAAACCCATCAACATTTGTGCAGCTCACAGTGTAACATGTAACAAGGCCCTGATGATACTGAATTAATGGCCTATTATAATTTATCAGACTCCTGAATACTTTCCACACAAGGAAGGTGAACTGCCACCCTCTGCTTCCCCCCATCCCCCTTGTCCTTTTTGATAGGCCTTGAGTTCCACTTCTTTTATTTTGCTAATTGTGTGTCTGCTACTCCACCCCTTCCCTATGACATTTCACTTGCTGTGCCTAGCTTCCTGGATTCAGAGACCTAAGGAAGAATGCCTGACATTCGAAAGCCTGTCTAACTTTATCCCAGCTACATAGTTGGTCCATTCAAAGAGATCACCCTAAGAAATCCTAATCCTAGGCCAGTGATGATCACACCCAATGCTAATAAAGGTGACCCCAGGAAAGAACAAGGGTCACAGGTCATGACTTGGTTTCCCTGCTCCCTACTCAATTGCCCAAAAGCACATAATCTCAGAGAAATGGGCATGAATACAGAACTTTGAATCTGAACTGTATAAAATGGCTCCAAAGGCATAGGGGTGAGAGCCTGGAACTTGCCTCAGTCATGAGAATGGATTCTGGGGGGGCATGAGTTCTCGCCACCCAGTAGTGAGTACGTCTGTGTATTCTGTGCTGTACGTAGCTGCTCTTGGTAATGTTGCCCGATTGATAATATCTCAATAAAGCAGGGTATAGTTCTGAGGAACTGGTTTGGGCTTCTCTTGTGCTTCTTTGGATAAAATAAGAGCCCCCAGAGTCATCCTGGGTATAACAAGACTTCTTTGGCTGACTAATTCTTTAGGTGGGGAACATGTAAGGCGGCAGGTCTGAGTCTTTTTAGACCTGAAGCCCTCTCAGAAAATGCTGTCTCAGAGCTTTCACTTGTTTCTTGACCATGTAAAAATACTAGAGCAATTCTTCTGTTGCAAAGACCTTGGAAACACCACAGCAGCTCAGAATATTTTGGACTAAGTAGATTCCTATTTGAAATCTTTTGCGAATTATGTGTAGATGTTTGCACACCCAATGGTGCTAAGATGGTGTGGCACCCTGCAGCAGGGATCCTGAGATCCCTGCAGAGGATCTCACATCACGCTGGTTGAGAAGTACTGTTTTTACCCCCCAAATCTGTCCCTGTTTACAGAGGGAACAGCACAAATTGCCAAACACAGCCTACACATGTGGTTCAGCCTCAATCTGGAGTGACCTCTGCCATTGTGAAAGAGTTTCAATCTCCCCAGGAATGTACCAGATGAGACCTGGGAGTTCCTTATAGTGTAGCATCCTGTCTGTGTCATCAGCCAGTGCTTGATGTCTCAGAGGCAGGTGTAAAAAACTCCTCCGTGTACAATAATGGAATGAACATCCCATAAAGAGAGTTCCTTTCCAGCTTGTATCTGCCATTGGCCTTATGCCCTGAATCATAAAGGTTTATATACGAATTTTAAGCCTTATGCAATAGAACTGTTAATGTTTTAATTAACCCTCTGGTAGCTACTCAGTGCCTATGCTCCAGTTCCTCAAAATACTCAGTCCTCCTGAGATTGAACTAGTTCTACAAATTCATCATATTTGTTTTCAGTGCCAATCGTGTAAACATTATAAAGGTGCATAAAGGCCTTCATCCAAGATCAAGACATACTTAAGTTTGATGACCTACAGGCATATATTAAAAGCATTCCTAGATCTGAAGATATTGTATAGTATTAGCAGATAAGTAAGACAGCGTGGGAGAGAAAGTTACAAAGCGGTGAAGTGACCTGCCTAAGCTCAT
>NW_005842400.1:1023582-1028918 GCF_000455745.1 Alligator sinensis | reverse complement strand
GATGAAATCATGGCTTAATTAAAAACAGTGGCAAACTTATTTACTTCAGTGGCACCAGGATTTTACTGTGGTATCTAGTGGCCTACATATTAGACCATGCTACCCAAAAAGTGCACCTCACAACTATGAAGACAAAGTCCTTAACCCAAGGAGTGTATCAACTTAATTTCAGCATAATACAAGAAAGGGACTAACAGCACAGTAGGTCAGGTTTGGGAATGAGGCACTGATATATTGCCACAAGAGCTCTGGAATCTGCTTCTCTCAGCAGATATATAACTTGGAAAAGATGCGTCTAAAGGATAAGACAACGAACTTGGACTTGGAAGACCTGAGTACTATTCCCAGTTCTGCCATGGAGCTACTGATTGACTTGGACAAGTTTCAACATACTTCCCCTTCATTCTTGCTTGTTTAGATCATAAGTGTCTGCATAATAGGTCCCAATTAGTAACTGTGCCCTTTATATTCCAATACAAATAACAAATAAGGACACAAGTCTTTGAAGAAAAATATTCTGCATCCTATTTTCCAAAACCCTGAACTCCCATTTCCTGGACACCTAGCTAACTTCTATTCACCTTGGTTATGCCATAATATCTACAACCATTTTGAAGATTGAGTAGGATTAGTAATGTCATTTTGGGGCTGCCAAGCTTAACTAACTCCTAGAGGAAGAATGGTAGACAATAGCCTCCTGCTGCAAAGGAGGTGTCCAGCTGCATACGCTAAGTGGCATCATCCATACTTGATAATATCAAGGGTTTTATTGAGGAACATTTGTTCATGGATCATAGAATCATAGAGAAGTAGGACTGGAAGAGACCTCCAGAGGTCATCTAATTAAACTCCCTGCCTGAGGCAGGATCATCCCTGTTCAAACCATCCCATACAAATCATAACTAAACTCTACACAAGATTACCATCAACCCTAACACAACATAGACCTAACACCCTAACCTGCCACAGGTAAAGCAAGGCAGTTAACATTCTGCTTTTATGAAATGTTGTCAAAATATGCTCAAGAGATCTCAGGTAGATCTGTGTGGCTTGGATGAGTGAGGCTTCCAGCCTCTGGATGGTTATCTGTATATTCTGGGAAACATTAACATTTGTACAGAGCACTTTATGAACACTCAGCACTTGTCACAGGAACCTGGGAAAGCAGGCATTTTTGCCTCCCTTTTAAAGTTAGGAAAAGTAATGGCCTGAGAGCCCATGAGCTACTGAACACCTGCAAACTCAGTGGAAGGCAACAGGAGTGATGAGAACTCAAAATCCTTCCAGATGTACCAGGAGGTTAAATGAGGAGGCAGAGTAGATTTGCCCCTTATAGACTAACCAAACTCTACATATCACAAGGTTTCACAGCTGAAGCTCACTTCCTCAGATCTTATGAAAAGACAAGCACAAAACAGTGTATAAGGAAGTTAAATGAACCAAAGCCACGAATGGGCCTCTTATCAGAGGCCAGATTAAAACAGGCCATTAGTGTCAGCCCTAAGGATGGTCCCTTTAGGATATGCTAACCCTTATGCACTGACAAAGGTAGTTAGCTGGCCTAGTCTGAAGTCACCAGATGGATCTATATAAGCTGTTCTGTAGGACACAATGGATGCTCAATGGAAGAGCTGGTTGTGAGGGAATTGGCAGCGCTAGCAAGGCTGGTGTTTTCTCTTTAAGCATTGGCCATGAATCCGTAGACTCATAGGCAACTTGTTGCCATGTAATTGTAGGGGGAAGAGTTTTGATCCAGTATGTAAATAATTAAAGTTGATATTGTTGAGCCTGTGCAGTAAGTGTTGCCATCTGCAGATTCCAGAAGCTGATCTTTTGTATTGCAGCCCCAGCTACCAGTTGGGCATGCACAGCTGATACAGTCAGTGCTTTTGGTAGGACCCTGAAGTGTATGTTCTGGGGTAAAGGTGAGAGATTGCTGTGATTGACAGGTGAATGTATCTAGTGGAAGAGTGAGTTGAGTAAGACTGGATGCTGTTTGATTGGCATCGAGTGACAGACCCTTTATCTCAGATGACTGGTCGGTGAAAATGGAATGATTGAGGCCTTTAAAATCTGCAGCTTGGAGCTGGTGTGTGCAGACAACATGGTTGTGTGTGGGAGTCGGTTTGTTGAGATCTGTTCAGATTGGGTGCGTTTGTTCAATAGTGGGTGAGATTTGTGTTTGGCTATGCTGCTGTCTCAACGAGACTGGCTCAGAAGCCCAATCCCTTGAGTGACTTCCTGCCATCTATAATCAATTTTGACTTTCAGAGTGCCTATTGGATTTGTCATCAAATTGTCCTGCTAACCTATTTGCCACCACTCCATTTGCTGTTACTGGTTTGCTGCTTCTACAATCATCTGTTCCTACTTTGGTAAAGTATATTGCTTGTTTGTTGTTGGTGTTTGTTCTCACCTTGGTTTAATTAATATTCCCCTCTTCCCTTTGTTATCCATTTTGCTAATAAATCCTTTGTGTTTATACCCATTAACACTGCTTCCTGGTTATTCCATTATAAACTCAAGTTAGGCTGGGAATCCCACTTGGCAGCATCACAGGTGTTGCTCTGCCCAGTGGCCTGATTCAACCTCCCAGAGAAACCACCCAACTACCTACCTTAGGTGAGGTCATGTTTTGAGGTTTACCTGCCTTAAAATGTGTCCTTGCAATGTTATGACTATGCCAGCCCCAAAGCCCCAGAAACTGGCACCAGAAACAGGGGGGAGTTCCCACTTTTTATATAGAAAAGTCACAGGACTTAGTGTCACAAGCCAATGGGTCAAAAGGAGGGAACAGGTAAAAAGTTAACATCAACAACATCTCCATCTTGAATAGAGACCATAAGGGGACCTGCAATTACTCTTCATTCCAACATTGTGACACCAACAATCACCATCTCTTCCTTTGGACTGCTGTCTGGTAGGAGTGGATGGGACCCTTTCTATTGCACACTTCAGTTTCCCTGCCCTGAATGCCACCTTCTCTTTGGGCAGCCCCCTCCAGAAATGATCACGGATGCCACAGTGAGAGCATCCATCACCATTCTCTCGATGAAACTGCTGCCGCTGTGGTCCAGGAAGATCTTCCCTTGCATGCCTGCTCTGGGACTGGGTTTCCATAACCTTCTTGAGCTGGTCCAGTTCACCTCGGAGCTCTTTCAATGTCTCTGTCACTGTCTGCAAGGCTGATGACTCCTGGGTTGGGGTGTGTGCTCTTGATTTCTCCTCCAAGGCCCTCGCCATAGTGCTCTGTATATTCAGGGCCTCCAGTTTTCTCACTACTTCTATTTCAGTGGCTAACTTTATGGCATCATCCAGGCTATTGGGCTTCCCCAGCCAAAGCTGCACCATCTGCTCCCCACTGAAGGCATTTTTGATGAACTGGTCTCGGGCCACCAGGTCCTGCATCTCTGGGCTGACTTGTGGAAAGGCCTTTACAGCTAACTGTCTTAAGGCAATGCCAAACTCTTGCAGTGACTCCGCTGAAGTCTTCTTACGATTAAAGAAAACGGTATGGGTCCATTCAGGTGCTAAAGCATAACGGCAGGCCCCTGTAAGATCCCTGTAATCCTGTTTGGCTTCATTGCTGAGCCCATGGTAAGCCTTCCAGGTACTCATCTTCCCTGCTCAAATGCCCACACAACAAACAAAATCTATGCACTGGATGCAGCAGCCTGCCCTGCGCCCAATGGCCTGTGACCACCAATTACCGTTTGCCTCACTTGTGTGATAGCCCCCCTGCTCCCTTCAGATCCCACCACTCCCACCAATTTGTGCCAACCCCACAGCCCCAGCAACCAGCACCAGAAACAAGGGGGAGTTCCTACTTTTTTGACGGTGCACCATAAGAGGTAGGGTCACAGGCCCGCCAGCCAAAGAGAGGGAATAGGCAAGAGATAAAGGAGGATCAATAAGGTGGTAACATACACTTAGTACCTTAAATTTCCCCCACAAAGGTGTCCCCAATCAATCCTTTAGTCCCAGAGTGCTCAAACAGCAGTAGCCTGCAACTCCCCCCTGCAAGTCTGAGTCCAGGTCCTTCAGTCCAACTCCTCTAGTCCCCTCGGTCCTGGCTGGCCAAGCCGGTGGGATCCCAAGCCGCACTGTGGACTCCTCCTAGGCAGGGTCTCCCCGATGGGGGTTGCAAACTCCGTGCCCTTCTGGCTTCGGCAGCACACGCTTCTCCAGCCTGCCGGCCTCCCCTCTGCTTCATGCACAGGGCTCGGGGCAATAATAAAGCGATCCCCAGGACTCGGATCGGAATTAGAAGAGCTGCCTGCTCAGCCCTTTTAGCCACAAAGTGCAGTGGTCTCAGCACTACCGCAAACTCCCCCCAGCACATGGAGCCTTCCTGGGGCGCCCCCTCCAAGCCATCCCCACGACAATGCACAGATGACGGCTACACCCTACCCCAGCGGGTTCTGGGAGTCGCAGTCCCTATTCGCAGAGTCCTCCCAGCTCTGTAGGCTGCCCACTGGTCCCGTCAGCTGTCACTCAAGGGTCGGCACCAATCCAATCAAAGGAGCCGGAGAGCGAAGGGGCAGAGCCAGGAACTCCGCCAATCGGGGAGCAGACTCAGGAAGTGGGCCAAGAAATTAAAATAGGCAGCTCCTTTTGCTGCTACCCAATGAGGGGACGGGGGTGGGAACCAATCGAATTGCAACCCTTAGATGCGAGGCTGAGGTGGGAGACAGGGCCCCGGGTGCCCAGGAGCAGTGGCTTGCTCAGAGTTGCTGCGCTGACCCAGGGTGTACCGGGACCGCTGCTCCTCAGCCAGGCGCTGATCTGGGGACTGCTTCCCTCTACACCAGCCTTCCCAGGGCCCAAAGGCTGCCGGTCAATGCCGCCCCTGGGGCCAGGTGCTAGGGCGGGTCGTGCCGGGGCCGCTGAGCGTGCTGGTCTCACCCCGATGTCATCATCCCCGTAACCCAGGCCGCTGCCCCCGCACTTAGCGGCAGCAGATTTTCTTCTCATCTGATTGGTTCCCTCCTCCGTCCATCGGAAAAATCTGCCCTCTTATTGGTTAGCCGCCCAAAAGGAAGCGCCCATTTTTGTTTTTTCTTGCCCACTCCCTGAGCCTGCCCTCCGATTGGCGGAGGTTCTGGGCCCGCCTCTTCGCTCGCTGGCTCTTTGACTGTGATTGGCCTGGAGCCTTGTTTATCATTCCCTTGGCCTCTAACCATTGGCCGCCACCTCGAGGACACGTCGAGTGGGCTCTCCGAGTCGAAGCGGCCAACGACTGGGGGGGCGTGGACTCGGCGTGGGCGTGGCTCATGAATATAAATCAACGGGAGGGCGGTTGTCACGGTGATGACTAAATTATTCGCAGCGCCGCG
>NW_005842400.1:1009814-1023337 GCF_000455745.1 Alligator sinensis | reverse complement strand
CCCGTAGGTACCTGCCCCCGGCCGCAGCCCTCCCTCTGGTAGGTACCCCCCTATTGCAGCCCCCCTCGTAATTCCCCACCGCCGCAGCCCCCCAGGTAGGTACCCCCCACCTGCTGCTGAAGAGGACTTGGAGGCCGCCTCACAGCTTGGGGATCCTCGGGTGCCAACGTGGGAGCCCTAAGAGGCGGCCGGGAGCAATACCCCCAGCCTGGCCTGCCCCGGACCGTGGCCCCGGTGAGTATCTGGCGTGGATCCTGGTTGTACGGGATGGTTTGAGGCAGGATCATCCTTGCCCTGCTGGGCTTGGCGGCCTCTGGAGCTCCCTCCCTCCCTTCTAGCCTGGCTTCTCTAGGGCTGCCCTGGTCTTCCAGGCAAGTGCCACACATCCTAGACAAGCTGCGCTGGAAGGGACCCAGCTGCAGGGGTCATGTCTAGTCCCTGCCCCAGCTTGTCACAGGGCTGTCACCCTCCCAATTGCCCCCACAAATGGAGGGTGTCTTTGTGAAGCTGCCGGGGGTGCTTCGGCTGCTTTGGAAAGGGATCCGGAGAGTGAGGGAGTGGGTGTGCGGTTTTGAAGCAGGCTTGTGTCAGGGATGATCCGGGCTTGTGTCAGGGATGATGGTAGCCTTGTGTAGACTTCAGGTTGTTGATTTGCATGGGATGGTTTGGATGGGGATGATCCATCCTGAGGCAGGGGGTTGGGCTAGATCAGTGCTTCTCAACCTGTGGGTTGTGACCCAAAAGAGGGTTGCAAGAATATACAAAAGGGTCACAAGCAAACTTTAAAAATGAATTCTCCTTTACAGGAGAAAAATGTGGGAAACCGTGGCTTTGCCCATGCAGGCTGGAGGAGTTCCAGCTTGCCAGGGGCTGCTTACCCCTCCTGCCCCACACACTGCGGGGCAGGGGGCAGCAGGTTGGGAGTGAGGGGCACTGGGTAAGGACTGGCCATTCATGTTTACAAACGGGTCCTGGTACAAAAAAGGTTGAGAACCACTGCACTAGGTGACCTCTGCTTCTCTATTAATTCTATAAGATGCTTGGCTGCATCATTCTGGCCCCCTCAATTATGGTCTCCAGTCAAAATGGTGACCGCATTTGACAACAAGATAGCTCACCTGCTAGCTGCAGCCCCTCTCTTTTCTTCCTCCTCCTCCCTGTCTTATTTTTTCTCCTCTCCTTCCTCTTGGGCCACTTGATAAATCCACAGTGTATCCACACCTTGAATGCCATGCCCAGATCTGGTCCCTGCACCTCAAAAAAGGATATGCAAGAATCAGAGAAAAAGATCTGGGAGGCATTGGGGACAGTTTGCTGACAACATTGACTTGGTACTCAGCAGCTGTCAACAAGGCAAACAAAATGTTTGGGGTTATAAAGAGGGGAATAGGAAACAAAACAGAAAGTATCATCATGCCCCTGTATAAATCCATGGTGTGTCCACACCTTGAATACTGAGCCCAGGTCTGGTCCCCACACCTCAAAAAGGATATAGAAGAAGAACTAGAGGAGGTCCAGAAAAGGGCACCAGTGATGACTAGTGGTATGGAGGGGCTCCTGTAGGAGGAAACATTAAAGAAGCTAGGCCTATCCAGTTTAGAAAAGAGAGGCTTTGTGTTGGGGGGCCGGGGAGGGGACATACACGTGAGAAGGGTTTACAAAAGGCTACATGGCAAAGAGAAAGCAACTAGGGATTTTTTATTGACTTTTACGATGCAAAAACTAGGGGTCATTGAATGACACTAGCAGGCAGTCGGTTTAAAAAGAACAAAAGGAAGTTCTTTTTCACACAACGTGTCATTACAGTGTGGAAATCATTGCTACCACATGTTGGAGAAGCTGAGAGTTTAGCCAGAATTCAAAAAAGGATTTGACCAATTCTTGGAGGAAAGGGGCATCAAGAGCTGTTGAGCCTGGGAGTGAGGGGCATGGCCTCTGAATCAGAACTTCCTAGACCTTGAATGCTGAAGGCTGCAAGTAAGAGAGGAACAGTGGGGTAAACCCTGGTTGTTTCCAGTTCACTCTCTCTTTCAGCATCTGCTCTCTGCCACTGTGACACGCAGGAAACTGGGCAAGATGGACCTGGCATCTGACCATAAAATGGCAGTTTTTATGCTCCTATGTTCTCACGTCTCCCCCTATCAACACCACTGCATGCTCAAAATAGTATCTCCCTACTGCTGCTTCACCAGCTGCCCCACCTGTCCCAGTGCGGACTCCCCCATCCCACTGTTCAAGATTCACTTAAAGAAAATAAGGACTTGTTGCAGATGTGCATTCTACAATGCTGTTATCAAGTTCAATACAATCGTGGCTTTTGATCAAGCCACTGAGTTCAGTGAAAGTTTCTTATCAGGACAAGTCTTAACATGGACTCCCTGCCCCTGCAACCCTGGTTCAAATCTATTGAATGCATTGTAGCATTAAACTACTTACAGTTCAGAATCATATTGCCTAATGCTACAAAAAGGGCAGCACGTGTGCCCTCTGGTATGTCTAAAATTCATGGCAAAATACTATTAGTAACACGGGGAACTTAAAGCATATTTGCAGATGATTTAAAGTGGGATATTTAGAAACAAAATGTGCTTTCATTGGGCTTTTAATAAAGCAGTGCTCCCTTGCGGTCTCTGCTTCCCAAATATGCAGCTGTGCCCTTCCGGCCCAGCAAAGTGTCAGAAGCATCAGTCCAGTAAATAATAGTCATGCATACTATATCTTGCTAGATTCTCCTTAGCATTCATAAATAGGCAGCTTCTTTGGTGTTTGGTTTTACAGATCAGGGACACATCCTCTAGTGCAGTGGCTCTCAATCTTGTTAGACTTAAGTCACCCCTTTGGATGTCAAGCTCACTTTTTGACTGTGGAAAAGTAATAGAGCATTTTGAATTCTGGAGGGACCACAACACTGAATAGTTTTGACCCTATGGATTCCTATTTAGAATCTGTTGGTTTATGTTTGTGAATCATCTGTAGGTGTTTGTGCACCTAACCATGCTAATACTGGGCAGCGCCTCATGGCACTTGTAGCAGGATCTTGTGGCACCTTGGTTGAGAATTGCTTCTCTTGTGCTTCTGCAAGGTGTCCTAACACAGTCTCTACTATGACTTCATCAGGTCCCCTCCCTTCTTGTTCTGTGTCTTGAAATTGCTGGTCTCTGGCTCCCTAACGTGCAGTGCAGCACAGCAGAACCAGAGTCTAGAGTGTAGCAGCCAGCCCCCCCAGAACTAGCATTTTTGAGGAACTGCCATAGATCATAGTTTTGTGGTTCCAAAGCACACAGGAAGAAAGGTAGAAAAGGGCCTGGGAAGAGGCACTGGGGAAGGTATTTCAAAATTGTTGGGTGCAACTTTTACCTTGTAGCTATTGAACCTGAACAATAACTGCCTGTTACTTTTCTTGCCGCCTTTATAGGACCTGCACCCAAGGCATCCAGATTCTCACGGACACCATTTAACATGAAGCCAACATGTGGCAAACTTGCATGTGAAGCAGGAGAAAACAACAGGAGAGGAAGTATTTGACTTCGGAGAAGCTTCTGAAAAATAAGGGAAGGCAGTGCAAGAGTGAAAGAGGTTTTTATGGGATGAGAAGCAAGAGCAATGGTTTCCAATAAAGGACCTGGCAGAAAAGGGGCTCTCTGTCACCAGGAAGCTGAATGTTAAGAGATTCGCTGTTCCAGGCCAGGGCCTTGCTGTGACCTGAGAAACTATAGAAACAGACAGGATGAAGCAGACAGCTGACGGAGCTAAGGAATGGATGGATGTTGCTGACGGACTGTACTTCCTAACAAAGTTGTTGCTTGTCTCCTGCCTCCTTAGTCTTTGATGCTTCGCTGCATTCAGAGCTGCCAGCTTTTTATCATCCCCAGCTCTACAGACTCTGGAGAACCTCAGCCACAGCTCCTCCCATGTGGCAGTGAAAACAGCAGCCTGTGGGAGGAGAACTTCATTGATCCTTCCAACCCAGCCTTGGGGTTGGTACCATGTCATTCCAGCCACCAGGAGGAAAGGCCAAGGCAACAAAAATGTCAAATCCAAGCTGTTCTTCCAGATTCTAAGCATTAGCAATGTTTCCTGACAGCAAAAGGCTATGTCCTTCTGTTTTTCAAATGCATAGAGATATGCAATGTATGTGTGATGAGTGCTGTCTATAGACAATAACACCCCTACCACCTTCCCTCCTGGACAGTAGGCAGTGGCACTGAAACAGACCATCCACTGAAAGTATAACTACCCCATTCAGAAATTCATGAAAATATACAAAACCACACAATATAGACCTTGCTTAATGAAAATACAGCCTCCCTCACAGGGGAAGTGCACTGTTACCACTGATATTTCCCCTGATAGTAAACTTAAACCCCACGTCCCATTTAAAGTTAGCAAAGGCATGTAGAGTATACGAGCCATGCTGCTTAGCTAAAAACCAAAAAAACCCCACAGAGCCCAGCAGTGAATTGCAAGCACTGTTACTAGTGCATCCCTACTACATAAACCTTGCCAGGCGCCAGGCAACTAAGGATTAGGCAGGGGTTTGTTACTTCTACGAGCCTTCAGTTAGCACCTGCTCCCCCTTCCCTCCAATCTCTCAGATGCATGCTGTGCTGTCATGCTGCAGCTGCTTAGGTGGTACTGAAACGGTTCTTTTCTGTCAACCATGCAGCCAGTAAAAGGCTTGCAGCCATTGTAGCAGAAGGCAAATGGATTCTCCCAAGATAAGGGGAGAACTCTGAATACCATAGTGCTAGCCAGGCTAGCAAATCAGCTTTTTCTTTTTTAACCCCATTATTGGAGACAGGTGAGAGTTCCTGTAGAGTTTGTGTGCCAGAGCGTGGCATGCAATGGCATTTTGCTTGGCCCAAACACCTCAGGGGGGAAGGGGCTGGGGCTGTGCTGCCACAACAAGGATCAGGCCCTTCATGGCTTCCATGGCTAGGTTCTCCTCTGGCACACCAGCTTCCTACAAGTCAAGGTTACAGGTATTTTTGGCACTCTGCCCAAAAACGCTGCTGACTCCTGCTGTAGATTCTGGTGTTGTGAACTCTTCTAGACCAGGGGCCAGCAACCCCCAGCACGTGTGGCACTAGAAGCCATTTTTCTCAGCACACCACAGCCGGTCCAGGCTTTGGGCAGGCTCCTGCTGCCAGCCACAGAGCCCAGGCTGGTCACAGCAGGGATGCTGCAAGCGGCTGTAATGGGGTCCACAGAGCCCCAGCCCAGCTCATTGCCAGAGGGCGGGTGTGCACACACCTCGGGGCGGACGGTGGGGAAGGGGCTGGGGCTGCACTGCCACAATGAGGATTGGGCCCCTCACAGCTCCCTTGCCATCTGTCCCTAGCATGCCAACATATTACAAGCTGAGGTAGTGGGGGGTTTTGGCACTCTACCAAAAAAACTTTGCCAGCCCCTATTCTAGATCATCTTAAATGGTGGCCTGATGAGGCCTTGAAGCACAACTGAGTTCTGTTTATAAACTCTCAGGTCTGTACATGAGAACAAATAGTTGGAAGATGGATTTGCTCTAATGCTGTTGACCCTGCTTGTGTATGCAAAGCTATCTAGAGGATCAGGAAACCTTGCCACAAAGGCTGACAATACCTTTTTAATAGCAGTGCACACGTAACAGCTCCAACTGCCAAACTTCCTGCATCAAGTTGGTTAGCAACTGAGTGGTAGCAAGGGGAGAAGGTAGTAATAGGTGCCAAGCTTTCAGGTGGCAATGGCCCACCTTTCTGAATAGATAAGGTGGCACTCATCCATTGGTGTACTGCTGCTATGGCTCTGGGGTAAGCTGGGTGCAGGTCTCCAGGGAAGGGAAGAACCCTTGGTCATCTGAAGGGTGTACAGCACGATCTTGTACAGTCCGATCTTGTATAGCCAGTTGATGCTCAAACCTCGATATGCTGTTGCATTTAAAGGAAGCATTCCAAGAAAAGTCCTTCCGGAAGCAACTGCTCAGTCTCCTTGTTCTCCTTTTCTGCGCTCTTCTTTTCCTCCTCATCCATATTCTCTTTCTCCTTTTGGTGCAGCTGTTGCTGGGTAACATGGCAGTTAGCACATCACGGCTCTAAGCACATTAGGAGTTTGAAAAAGGATGCCAGCTATCCAGAAATGTCCGATCATGGAATAGCTTAATGCGGTTTTAGAGTTTGATCCCTGGATGTGCATTGCAATGGCCTGTGACTAACTTCTGCTAGGTATCCCACTGCACATCCTAGGAACAATCCCATGATGCCTGTGGCTCAACAGCATAAAGGGATGTGGGACACCTGGTCACTCTGCTGAGCACATGCTTGGAATTTCCTCTGCATATGGGGGGAGTGGCTTACTAGTAAAATAAAAGCCAGCTGTTCATTTAGATGAGGCTGTTACTTGTCTGTAACTATGAAGCAACTACAATGAAGCATCTCACTTCACAGTAAATTCCTACCCCACTGAAGACAAGCCCTCAGCCTCATAAATCCCCTTTGCAGTGTGGTGAGGAATATGCCTTTAGCCTGGTTAACAGCCATTTCCAAAGTGATTGAAAAGGGGTCTTTGCAAGAGAGCCCTGCTTCTGTATGACACACATTGGTTGTACTGTTAACTGTTGCTGCTTATGAAACTGCCCCATCTGTGTGTAAAATGGATGCCTGATCTTTCCTATAGTTGGTGATGGTGAGTCCAACATCAGAACAGTATGACAGCTTGCTGCGGCAGATGTCAGAGAGAATTGATGAGGGCTGTGGGGAGACCATCTATGTAATCGGGCAAGGATCAGGTGAGCATATATTCCATCTGAAAGCAAGAATTAATGCTATGAAAACATTGGTTTGTTTTAGCCTGTCTATTGCCAAAGTTAGTACCTGGTGTTTCAGAGACACCTCCACAGCAGGAACACTAAACAGCATGCAGGACAGCTTCTTCCCCACCGCCTGGCTGTTGTTTTGCAAGATGTGGTTTGTTTACAATATTATTGTCTTGTCTGGCATAGCTCTAAATATTATTGATATAAAATCATGCAGACTCTTTGGAAGTAAGAATGATTGGCATTAGAGCACGTTACTGCAAGATGAAAGCTCTGCAGTTGTATCATCAGTCTTGATACAGACTCCCTCCCTGCTCAGGAGTGCTCACTTTATCTGTGTACTATAATTTTTTTATAGCTGGTAAAAATGGGAACTCCTCACAGGAGTACTTCAGAAGTGTTTTAATCTAATTACAGGTTTTAACAGAAACATCTTCTGACTTCTGGAAGTGTATGTCATAGGTTGCCTGTACTATATAATGGCTTTAATTTGATATATGTTAGGTGTGGCAGCAGTCATTTATTTTTGATATGTCTGTCCTTTGCCCTCTTGCAATTCAGTTTTTTGAAGGCACCTCGTACTGGCAAGCAGTGTTGCACTTCCTTAGAGAAATCTGAGGCACAGGAGCCATGGTAGGGGAAGGTGGGGGGGAATTCCCTTTTCCTGGCAACTCATTCCTCTGGTGTCTTGGCCAGGGATTGAATCCAGGTCTCCCATGTGGCAGGTGAGAACTCTACCACTGAGCCATCAATGCCCGGGCTGTTGCCTGCAGCTCCTGGGCTCTAGTCCCTCTAGGATCCTGTGTGTGCTGCCTGCACACCAAGCCAGCTGACCAGGGATCAAAAGAAAAAAAGGGCCCCAAGCTGCCGCCTTTAGTTCGGGGCTTGGGTCTCTCCTGGACCCACTCCGTGCTGCCCTGGGCGCTGAGCCAAGCTGCTGCTTCGGCTCCGAGGCTTCAGTCCTGCCCAGACCCCTCTGCGCGCCACCCTGTGCACCGCTACCGTTGAACCGCCTTCTGTGGGTCCCAGGCTTGGCGTCCCCCCGCTGGAGACTCACTCTGCACTCTGGGTCCTTGCCAGAGACTTGCCACGCACTGCCCCATGCGCTGAGCGACCAAGCCAAGCCGCCTCCTGCGGCTCCCAGGGCTCTTCTGGGGCAGCCGCTCCGCCCCACTGGCCAGCTCTCGCCAGCTCTTCAGGACTCCTCTCCTTGGTCCTTCCTAGTCTTCACCAGAGCCAGGTGCACTGCCCCTTTTATCCCGCCGGCCCCCCCCCCGGTGGGCAGCAGGAACAATCAGCAGACATGAAGTGAGTCTTTGCTCAGGTTCAGTTTCTCTACCTGGCTCCTGGGTGGGGGGGCAGCCTTCTCCTTTTCCAGGGGTCTAATTAGTGAGGAAAAGGGAATTCCCCCGCCACCAATCATTTTTTAACTTTTCAAAATCCCTGGGCCAAGCCACTACTGGCTACCCCGTCACATCCGCATCTTAATTTCTGTAGCTTTTACTCACAGGAAAATTGATTGTAAATCCAGTCAAATTTACAAAATGTGTCGTTTGTATTGTTGGAGACTGCACTGATCCCTGTATCTACTTGCTGATTTTGATCGTTATATAGCCGCGCTTCTCCCTTTTAACACATTCCTTTGTTGCAATATCAGAGATGACTAGGGGGGATTGGGTATGTGGTATGGGCTGTTATGTACACAAAATAGGAAAACGAGGTGGGGAAAGCAGAACTCTTACTGCCCTTTCTGTGATCATTACAAAGTCTGTCTTAATTTGCTGGTGCCCTTTTAATTTCTTTAAGTCTTAATGTTAAAATCAAAAATTTTCCTTAGGAATAGGATGTTTCTCCTGTTTTCTTGGGCTTGTGTTTTTCCAATATGTGTAGGTGTCATTCAGTGCTAAAGATGACAGCCGTTAGGAAAATAAAATTCCCATTTGCTCTAGGCTAGGGAGCAACAATAACTTTTTATTCTTTCCCTTCAACCTCTTCTTAGATGGGACTGAATATGGGCTAAATGAGGCAGACATGGAAGCATCTTATGCCACACTGAAGAGCATGGCAGAACAGATTGAGGCAGATGTGATCCTCCTACGGGAGCACCAGGAGGCAGGAGGCAAGGTGCGCGACTACCTTGTTCGCAAGCGCGTGGGTGACAACGACTTCCTGGAGGTCAGGTGAGGAGATGCGTGCAGGTAGGGTTAGTCAGCAACACAGCCACATTTCTTTTATCTGAGCAATGGGTGGTGCCAAACCAGTGACACTGATTTGCATGTGGGTGTTGCAGGCACTCAAGAAAGGAAGCAAGTCGACCACTCCTTGCTAATTAAATCTATTTTTTCCCCTTTGATATACAAGAGAGTCTACAGTGACCTATGGCAGGGACTCCTGTATCTGGGTAACAACTGCTCAGTTTGGGGGTTTCTTTCTGTGGGCTGGAAGCACTTCAAAGAATCTCCTGTGTGTTTTGCAATTTCTATGGGGGCGTTTGGGACTCTTGCAAGGAGAGAGCTTTCTAAAATAAAACAGGTTGTGGAATAAGATATCCTTTGCTCTTTAATTAGCAGTTCAGTTTTGCCCAGATTTCTAGTGACCAAAGTTCTCTTTTGATGTGTGCCTAGCATCTTCTGTAAAACAGCTTGGGAGTCTCAGCACAGTTCCAGATGCAGCAATTTTCTGCATCTCACAAATGGCTCCCATTGGTGGTGCTCATTATCCATGAAGATGCCCATATGTGAATTGAGTCTTGCAGAGTATTTCCCGTAAAAGTGGTTCTTTGGGTTAGGGCGTATGTTGCTGCTCCAACTTTACCCACCCACTCTAAAAACAATGTTTAAATGTCCAGGCTAGCCCCAGCATCTGTTGCTAGTAATGAATTAACATGAAAAGCTTGGAGGAATTCTAAGGGAAAACCAAGTTGAGAGCTGTCTCCTTATTTTGGAGTGCTACAATGAATATATTTGACTGAGTGTCAAGTTTTGGGAAACAATTATACTGTGAATCTCATCAGGGTTTCCTGGATTGGTTTAACTTCCTGTGTCCTTGCTTGGACACCAACAAGAGACTTCCATACTTTTGATCCAGAGGTTATGTAACCCATGGACTTTGGGCTCCTCCTCTGTAGACTAGAAGCTACAAAGTAGATCTCTGCTCTGTTTCTGATGATCTAATGCTCTTTGAAACAGCTTTGGAATGTTACTGTTATTTCCATGTGAGTCAGGAAGAAAAAATGCTAAATTATTTTCTCCTCTCCTCTCTAGGGTAGCAGTAGTTGGCAATGTGGATGCAGGAAAAAGCACGTTACTGGGAGTCCTGACACACGGCGAGCTGGACAATGGCCGAGGCTTTGCGCGGCAAAAACTGTTCCGGCACAAGCACGAGATTGAGTCGGGCCGTACCAGCAGTGTAGGCAATGACATCTTGGGTTTTGACAGCGAAGGCAATGTGGTGAACAAGCCTGACAGCCATGGAGGCAGCCTGGAGTGGACCAAGATCTGTGAGAAATCCACCAAAGTCATCACTTTTATTGATCTGGCTGGGCATGAAAAGTACCTGAAGACCACAGTCTTTGGTATGACTGGCCACTTACCAGACTTCTGCATGCTTATGGTAAGTAGTGCGCATTACGGCTAAGAGTAGATGCTCTTCAGAGTCGTAACACATCCCCAGCTTCTCTTCTACTGAAGAACCACAGCAGAAGGGAAATGACAGGGTCCTCAGTAGGAAGAATATGATTGCCAGTATAGAGACATGGCCTGAACTCCATGGCTAATCCATGAGGCAAATACTATTGCATCTTCAGCAAACCTAAATGGTCAGGATTTGTTTAGTTTTAGTCTGAAAACAAGCAGTCTGAACACATGAACGCTGTATAAGCAGCTAAAAGTGAGGATGAGAAGTCAGTTCATCAACTGGTTAGACAGCCATTGGTGGATTTAACATTCTTGCTTTTTTTTGTGGGGAGGAGTCTGTTCCACACATGCATGATCCATGATTTCTGCCATCCAGTTACAGCCTGTTGAATGGCTGGTTTTCTGTGTCATCTAGCTCTTCATTGTTGTGACTCTTTCTTTACCTCCTCCCATGTCCCTGATGTAGGTTGGTAGCAATGCTGGGATTGTTGGGATGACCAAGGAGCACCTGGGCCTGGCATTGGCACTCAATGTTCCAGTCTTTGTTGTGGTGACCAAGATTGACATGTGTCCTGCCAATATCCTGCAAGGTAAATGAGAATCTTTCCAGCCAACTGCTCTTTGCTGTCAGGCACGTTTACTTTCTCATGGCTTACCATTCTTCCCTCAACTGGGCTAATGTATTGCTGCTGAAGAAGTAGTCTTGTACTTGGTTTGCTATGCTTACAGCCTAGATGCATTCTAGAAATGCATGCTTTTTCTCCGTAAAGCTTTTCTCTTGCTAGTATTACAGCTACCAACTTCCAAATGACCATTATTTGCATTGAGTAGATGTGTAGAAGGATTCTGCTTGACCAGGCTTTCTAGAAAAGAGGCAGCCAACTGCTTTTTGCTGAGGTTGGATTAAGCCTTTTCTTGGGATCTAAGTATGGTAGAGGTCTCTGGGTGTTTTTCTGAAAGTTCTTGCTTTTCCTTCTGGCCCTTCCCTATGTTTGAATGCATGCCCTGGATGTAATTAACCCTCTTTCTTTCATAAAATTCCTTTCCCATTTAATTTTGTTCCAGTGATGCCAGGGGCATGTTTCTGACCAGAATTGCTTAGGTCTTGAGAAGTGAAAAGGCTAATGATCTCACTGTTTTCTATAGCTAGTGTTTTTTGTAAAAAATCTGCATCATTATGCTTTCAGTACACAGAAGGCAGTGAGCAGTAGATACTCTGAGTCTTAGGAAATGGAAGCATAACACATGTTTGGCAAATAATAAAGGAAATCCCAGTCATAAGGCCAGTAACTGGGCAAGGGAAGGAACACCCTTGATATGGATGAGGAATTAGACATTTTTAGCAAAGGACTTTGATCTCTGAGCCCACTGCGGCATCAAGTAAAGGGTATTAAATGTGGAAAAACTGGCCCTTCACTTTGAGTTTTGTGTATGAGCTGCAAATTCCTTGAGCAAAGCTGGTGCCTCCATACCCAAAATGTTGTGCTTCTACCAGTTGACTTTTATGAACAGGGAGTTATGGTCTCTCCTTAGATAATAATTGGGAGGTATAAATTAATGGCCAGCTTGGACATTACTACCTCTTTGTAAGTGGGTTGCTTATTTGGCTGGCTTCTGCAAGCAGGTTTGCTCCCCGACGAGCTCCTCAGCCAGTAGTCCCAAGCAAAGCACGATCTTTTAAATAAATAAAACCAAATCGTTCTGTCCTGTCCTGGACATGAGGAAGGGAAGCCCCGTTTGCTCTAGCTTCAGCACAGCAGCCTGGTCTCTCTTGTAGCCTGCTGTTCTGCTCACAGCTTGCTTCCTCTTCCTGTTGCTTACTCTTCTGGAGCTTTTAAAGCTCCCAGAGGAGACTCCCTTCTTATCCAAATGACCCACAGCTGGGTTTTCTCAGTAGGGCTGACTTTTCCTTTGTAAAAGAACAGATCACCCAGTTATACGTTTCTTTTCCTGTCTGTAGCACTACACAGTTGGTAAGATATGTTGTAGGGGAATCATTTTCTGCATCCAGTAATGACTACTGCTGGGTCCAGGATACTGGCCTGAATAGGAACTGGCCTGCTCCAATCATAGGGGAAGAGGGGAGCCAAATTATTTCCCATGGACATGTCTACACCACTGCAGCAGCATGCCCTGGCCAGACATTTCTGACCATGTTCTGGGGATGGCTCTGAGGTTTCCACTAACTGCTTCCCAGGTCTCAGTTCCTGGTGTGCTTGAGAGAATCCATTGGGAACAAGCCCAAAGTAGCCTCTCTGGTCTATTTCTGGGTTTGGAGCATGCCCTTGGGAAGGGAAATGAGCTTTGCATATTTGGAAACATTATCACCAGGGTACATTGCTGGGTAGAATGTGTGTGCAGCGTAGCCATGCCCTGAATGTGCCCGCAGATTTGTGTTCTCCAGCGCCGTTTTGTTTTTGACATTGTGTGGTACTTTTTAAGACCCTCTCGCTTCTGAGGACTTACAGCCATGAGTTCTCATTGGCAAGGCTGGCTTTTTGTCAGAGAGAACACTACGGCTTGTCATGGCAAAAGAAGCGAGTCCCAATTCAAATACATTTCATTCCTGCCTTCTCACCAGCATCATTTGTCATAGGAAACTGAGGATAGTCGAATGTGTATCAGCATTTAAAGCTATTTGTTGAACAACCTTAACTTTTTCTCTTCTGTCAAGAGCACAGAGGCAAATCCATGACAGAACAGTGGTAATAGACCAGCTCAGCAGTATGTTGGCCAGCATGAAAAACATAACTCTTTGAGCGAAGATGGAGGGAAAAGGCAGGGGCCTACAGTAAATTTGAACAGAAATCATGACTGCGCTAAGCACCAGCCTAACTCCTAAGTCTCCAGCCATTGTATCCTCTTTGTTCAGTGACAAGCATGCCTGTCTCCTTCAGGAAACCCGCCAAAGACAGCTTGTAAAGAGGGGAGATGTTACCCTAACTATGTTCATTTTACTCTTTAAGAAACCCTGAAACTGTTGCAACGACTGCTGAAGTCTCCAGGGTGTAGGAAGATTCCTGTGTTGGTTCAGAGCAAGGATGATGTCATTGTAACAGCCTCCAACTTCAGCTCAGAGAGGTAATGAGTGGAAGAGC
>NW_005842400.1:993352-1009759 GCF_000455745.1 Alligator sinensis | reverse complement strand
GAGCGTGGTTGGCCCTACAGTGCTGTTTGGGGACTGGGTGAGACAACATGGAATAAGAATAAGACATCCAAACCCGTAGTGCTGTTATGTCTGCTGTGTAACAGGTTGTGTGCGCATGCATGCTTGCGCGTGTAGTAAAGGTTTCCTGTTGGACAGTTCATGGAAGAAGGAAGGGAGTACAGATTAGGGCACACAAGTCTCCTCTCTGAATGTTATTAGGAAGATTAGTTGTATTGCTGAATTTCAAAGATGTGTGTTCCGCAGCTGGGTTTGACTGCCAGGTTCCCAATGCTGTGTATTGGCTTCAGTCCAAGATCTTGGGTGCCTTCCTGAATGTGGAATGCAAATTGAAGATGGGGTGTGTGTTGTGGGGGAAAGATCTAACTACATATGTGTCTCTGTCTCCACAGGATGTGCCCAATATTCCAGATTTCTAATGTCACTGGTGAGAACCTGGATTTGCTAAAGATGTTTCTCAATCTCTTGTCTCCACGGACCAGTTATAGGGAGGAAGAGCCAGCAGAATTTCAGATAGATGACACTTATTCTGTCCCGGTAAGGAATATGGTGCTGAGAAGGGCTATTTGCCATGTTTCTGAGACTGGACATCATGTGAAATGGGGATTTGCATGGAAAGGTTGGACTCCATTGCTGCTTTCATGTGGTGGATGACTCCATTTACTGGTGTTTCTTGGTGCAGGGTGTAGGAACAGTTGTGTCTGGGACAACGTTGAGAGGTCTGATCAAGCTGAATGACACCCTGCTTCTGGGCCCAGATCCCCTTGGCAACTTCCTGCCCATTGCTGTCAAGTCAATCCACCGCAAACGCATGCCAGTCAAAGAAGTCCGTGGAGGCCAGACTGCCTCCTTTGCTCTGAAAAAGGTGAGTGTATAACTTTTCCTGAAAACAAGGACCTCCCTTTGTCAGCATCCACTCACGTCCTGGTTAAAGTAAGACCATCTCCCCAAACCCAAAGACTAGGAGGGAAGAGCTCTTCAGTTACCATTTTATGGTATCTCACATAAGCTTAATGAGACCCAGAAGGATCAAACTCCATATCCTGTTTTCCTTTTACCATAGGTCAGCACATTGTCTGTGCTCTTTTTTTTGGCTGTGATTTCATCAGATCCAAAATAGTAAGGCGGGGCTGGTAGGAGACTCAGAATGAAATATGGGTGTTTACAAAGTTGAAGTTGGCAGATGATGCCAAGCTGGGGGGAGCAGTGGATAACACTGGAGGGTAGGGCTAGGATTCAGAGTGACCTAGACAAATTGGAGGACTGGGCCGAAAGAAATCTCACAAGGTTCAACAAGGACAAGTGCAAAGTTCTGCACTTAGGATGGAACAATCCCATGCACCACTACAGGCTGGGGGCTGACTGGCTGGGCAGCAGCTCTGCAGAAAAGAACCTGGAGGTTACAGTGGACAATAAGCTGAATATGAGCCAGCAGTGTGCCCTTGTTGCCAAGAAGGCTAACAGCATACTGGGCTCCATTGGTAGGTGTGTTGCCAATAGGTCAAGGCAAGTGATTATTTTCTTCTATTCGGAACTGGTGAGACCACATCTGGAGTACTGTTCAGTTTGGGCCCCCTCACTACAGAAAGGATGTGGACAAATTGGAGAGTCCAGTGGAGAGTGACAAAAATGATGAGGGGCTGGGACACATGACTTATGAAGAAATACTGAGGGACCAGGGCTTATTTAGCCTAGAGAAGAGGAGACTGAGAGGAGACTTAATAGCAGCCTTCAACTACCTGAAGTGGGGTTCAAAAGAGGCTGGAGCTGGACTGTTTTCAGTGGTGGCAGATGACAGAACAAGGAGCGACAGTCTCCAGTTGCAGCAAGGGAAGTTTAGGTTAGATATTAGGAAGAATTTTTTTCACTAGGAGGGTAGTAAAACACTGGAACAGGTTACCCAGAGAGGTGGTAGAAGCTCTGTCCTTGGAGATTTCAAAATCCAGCCGGACAAAGCTTTGGCTGGGGTGATCTAGTTGGGGATGGTCTTGCTTTGAGCAGGGGGTTGGACTAGATGAGCTCCTGATTTCCCTTCCAACCCTAACCGTCTATGATTCTAACATCTATATTCTCTTGCTTAGAACTGAGTGCATGTCCAAGCCCCAGTCTACATAGTGTTTTGTATCAATTTAACTATTTTGGCCTGGGGGCAGGGCGTGTCCTTTAAAAAGGAAAAAGGCCAAATTAGTACAACTGCAGCCATGCACACAGTTATACTGGCATAACTGCATCAATGCTAGTAATTGCACTGGTTTCAAACAGCTATCATTAAAGCGGTAGAAAGATTCTTTAGACAAACTGTTAATATAGTGCTAGCTTGCACTATGCTGGAGGGAACATCTGTTTGGATGCTACGCACTTTTAGCAAGGCAAGAAGCATTAAACCAAGCATCCTTCCCCAAATTCCAATTTTGATTACTCCTGACAAACACCCTCAGAAGTGCCTCAAATCTCTGCTTAATACTGTCATTGAACAGCCTCTGCATTGCGTTGCATTGGGTGCCAGTTAATGCCCTCTAAAACGCTTTGGAAACCTTCTGGGTGAAAGAAGCTGGAGAAATAATTTTCTTTCTTCAGTAGAGAATCATGGTTAACTGCATTTTGTCCTTTTCCCCCCAGATCAAGCGTTCCTCCATCCGTAAAGGCATGGTGATGGTGTCCCCCCGGTTGAACCCCCAAGCATCCTGGGAATTTGAAGCAGAGATTCTGGTGCTGCATCACCCCACCACTATCAGCCCACGCTATCAGGCAATGGGTGAGTATATAGCAGCTTTCTCTGGCTTTCTGTTTCCAACTGGCATAGCTCCCACCTGAGGTTTTTGCCTCAGGTGGTTTACTCCACTTGTGATGCCTGCCTTACCAGAGTATAGGGTTCAGCTCCTTGTATTAAATTCCTCCCTCTCTTTACTTGCATTATGGTGAGCAAACTGATCTAGAAAAGCAGGAGGTGCTTCCAGTAGTAAACAGTGTGCCTAGGAAGGGGGTGTCCTGCCCAGTGCCTGCCTGCCTGAAGTCAGTGCCTCTGTAGTCTTTATATAGATGCCTAAGACATTCTGATAGGACTCCATTGCCAGCCTTTCCTTCCCCTCTCACCCCAGGTGTTTGTTACAGGGAACAAGCTTTGTCATGGCAAAACCAGATCACAGTTCAAACATGTTCTTACTGTTTCATAATGTGGCTCTAGAAAGCTTGGTAGGACACAGTTGAGGTCCTTTGAGGCAGCCAATACGTGCGTTCTTTTGTGAGTATGAGACAAATGCAACTCTGTCAATTTTTCACTTTTCAGATGAAGCAGATTCCTTCCATTCTATGTAGAGTAGCACTAGCTACCTTGGACCCTTATCTGAGGCTTGTTCCACTAGTGGCAATGGCTCTTTGAAACCCTCTGCATTATATTTGCAGTGCATTGTGGCAGCATCCGCCAGACAGCCACCATCCTCAGCATGGACAAGGACTGCCTACGGACAGGGGACAAAGCCACAGTGCACTTTCGTTTCATCAAGACCCCTGAATACTTGCATATAGACCAGCGGCTGGTCTTCCGTGAGGGCCGTACCAAAGCTGTGGGCACTATCACCAAGGTAAAGGCCAAGTAGCCATACCTTTGCCATTTTGCCTCAGTTCTCTTCCTTTATACTTCTGATAGGGGAGTTTGAGCAGCTCAGGGGAGACAGGGAAAAAGATGCAGATTTTACTTGATCACAAATGTCAAGCAAAACATAGGCTAATGGTGACCAATGTGCTTGTCCATTAGGTGGTTTGACCTGCATCAAACTAATTTGGTGGGCGGGTATCTAGTTTCTAGACAGACCGGTGTCTGTCTGCTAACCAGTGCTTAATTGATTGGTGGCACCAGGGACTGAGTAAGCCATGATGAAAAGTGCTCTCTGAATCCCACAGTGTTTCTCCAGTACAGGACTGAGGCATGTTGATAGGCCAATGTGGGAATTCTGCACTGCTGCTGCCCAGTTCGTTTGTTTTATGATGATTGGAATTGATTTTTTGGGCCCTCTTTGCTGGCCAGACACTCGAAGGTGGAAACTTGCTTGACTGGCTGCTTGCTCTTCAGTCTCTCCTGTTTGTACCTGACAGTTACTCCAGACCACCAATAACTCCCCAATGAACTCCAAGCCCCAACAAATCAAGATGCAATCAACAAAAAAGGGAGCTGTTACGAAACGAGAGGATGCTGCGTCTCAGAGTGGGACAGCCCCAGCAGGGCCCCCAGCGGGGGATGATGCCACCTCATCAGGAGCAACACCATCTCTACCTTCTAGTGCCCTGCAACCACCGGTAAGCAAAAGAAATCCACATGTCTCTTAACTATTCACATTCTCCGCTCAGCTGTTTGTCTTGGCTTCTTGATAGCATCAATATAACTTCCCCTCTTTTAGGACTCATGACAGGAACAGGTTACAGGGGTACAACCAGCAATTCGTCTGATGGCAGCCAGTCTTTTCAGCAGGGCATTGTTTGTGTTCCTCTAGAACCAGCGCCTAGTACCTCAGTCCTGGACCAGAAGCTTCCTGTGTAGGCACTTTACAAGCACAAAATGACAGTTTGTGCCCCAAAGCTTGTGATGTAGATATTCTGTGTGCTTCCTTCACATCTCTTCTGTCTTCTTGTTCAGAGTTCCAGGCTTTTTTACCTTTCTCCAACTTTTAATTAACTTGACTTCCAACCTGACAGTACAAGGTTTCTTGCCTTCCATACTATTAAGGTGGGCCTAGATGGGGCATAGCTAGCAAAAGGACTCTGCCTTGAACTTCATATCCTTTGTCCAGGCCTCCTTTATTCTAGTTGTTTGTTCCCCATGATCATCACACTGTCGCTGTCCCTGAGCCCAGCTGGCTAGTGGGAGATGCTGTGGGGCCTGTGTCTGTCCTTGGTGCCTGTCTGAGGCTTCTTTCTCTCTGTGTCTCGACTGCAATATCACTAAAGGGCTATGCTGTAGCCTGCTGTGCATGCTTTGTGTTTTGTGCCCTGTCCCTGGGTGTTTGTGTTGCTGTGCTCTTGCTCATCTCTGCCTTTCTCTTCCTGCTGCTTTCCTTCAGACTGCACTGGATGAAGAGCCCCACAACCGTGAGGGCAATAAGGTATTTTTGCCTCCCGATGGCCGGTTTGATATGATAGTGGTCTTGTTGACCTGGGTCTGGGAACAGAGTCATGTTAGCAAGAAAGCTCTGATTTTTCTCCTGCCATTACTCATGAAACATAGAAATCCAGACCCTGGATTTCTAAGATGCTGAATACCTTCAGCTTCCCTTGACTTCAGTGTGAGTGCAGAGTTCAGAACTTCTGAAACTCAGGAACAAAATTCATCAGTTGCTGCCTGGTTCCTTCTACTGACTGTAGGAATTTGATCCTAAGATGCTCTTCCCTAGTCCTCTCCTAGTGAATGTGTATCATAGTCCTGCACCAGTTGTACATGTGTAACTTTTTGATATTGGGGATCACTGCAAACTGATACTTCTTTTCTTGTTTTCCAGTCGAAGGTTGGAGGAGGGGGCCGGCGACGAGGGGGTCAGCGCCATAAAGTGAAATCTCAGGGGGCTTGTGTGACTCCTGCTGGTGGCTGCTGAACATCCCCCCTAGCTCCCCACCAACCCCTCCCCTAAGGAGTTCCTCCCCCTCCTTCCATTTCTTATCCAAGAGATCCAGAGCGGCTTAAACCAAAACACCCATCCCAGCTGATCAGCTGCAGAAGAACCTTCCCTCCCAGAGGAATGACCAAGGGGTTATAATTTATAAGCTAATGAAGGTGATAAAACACCTGGAACTGAGCGACTGACATGCTCCTCCTCCCTCTAACAACACATTTTTGTACATCATGGGCTAAGTTTTTATTCTTAGTTTTTATTATATTTTATGTGCATGAAGATGACAGGAGAATCCAGATCTGTTGGAGAAGAGCCAGCCAGCCACATCCCCACAATTCTGTCTCATTAACTCACTACCTTCTCCTATGCACTGTCCCAAATCCATTGGCATTAGAAGATCTGAAATTCCAGACCTCCAGGGGTTAGAAAGGTGTGAAATAGGTGGCTGGCTGGAGGAAGCTGTAATTCAGGCAAGATGCCAAATGAGCTCTGGAACCTCCTTCTCTCAAGCTGTTTTTAAATGGGTTGATTTTAACATGGCAGTGACTGCAGTTTTGGAGGAGGCCTCCAAAGAATTGACCAGATAGACCAGAAAGAGCAAGGCGAATCCCAGAGCGATCCTAGACCCTAAGCAGGTATATGTTGTTCTCCATACTTCTTCCCATTCCCCACATGCAAAGCTGAGAGCTGTAAAAGTTTTAGATCAAATCTGGGACCCAGCAGAATGTCCATCACCTTCCCTTCCTTTTGTCATGTCTGTTTGGTGCTTACAAATCTTACCTGCCCCTCAAGGCTGTGGCAGCCTAGTAACAGTATTACCAATGTAGTGCAGGAACGCTCTGTCAGTCCCTTGCCCAGGACAGAGCTGCCTCCCCCGTGACTGAACAGTGATCGCAGGGGGAATAAACCTTTTGGGACTGGAGACTGCCAGCCACCTTTGCTTGACTCTTCCATTTGCTCTGAGATCTCTCTTCAGGACTTGCTGGCTAGCCTATGCTCCAGGGCTGATAGAATTGGTCAGTTCTCTTTGTGGAAGGGAGGATGTGACCAGTCAGTTTCAAATGTAGGGAAGCACTTTCAGCCTCAGGAGCACAGGTTAGCTTTTTATACCCCCCCCCCCCAACCCTTTTTTTTTTTTTTTTTTAACAAAGTTCTTAGCTTCTTGGAGAGAGCCTGCAGGAGACTCTGAATTGACTTGCTTTATCAGTATCATGTCTTTTTAACTTCGGGCTTCGTAACTGATCAGCTTCCAGCTTGTTCTTATCTCTCTCCTTCCATATGCGCCTCTTCAGAGGAGCTTCATGGAGGACAAGGCTTATCCTCAGCTGACTTGTGGCAAGCAATGGGTGTGTTAGAGTCTTGAGGGAGGAAGTGGAGCTATCAGCAAGTCACTGCTCCCCACTAGAAGTAAGGTCAGCCACTGGTCCCTTTTTTTTTCAGGGGCCCTCCACCTCTGATGGAAAGCTCCTTTTCCAGAGGCAGACTTAAAGCCTTGGCCCATCTTTAGAGGGACTTCCCTGGTTCTTTCCTCACTGTGGCTACTGCCAGGACAGAGGTCATTATGGGTCACCCTGTGATTTGAAGTCAGCTAAAGCAGAAGTGGGCTGTAAGTGTCTCGGAGAAGAGTGGAGCTGATGCAGGTATTGGCACTCAGAGCACGATGCTGAGGGATACAGGACAGATATGAGGGTATTTTGCCTTAGAGCCTCTAGTGGCCTGAGCATGGATGGGAGCGGGGCAAGAGTACAGCCCCTCTCAAGCTATGTGCCTAGCTCTCCTGAGGAGGACCCACATGCAGCTACAGCACTAATAGCACCCTCCTTGTGAAGGGGTGCGAGGTGTGTCTCGTCTCAAACTGCATCTGATTTCACTGCCCTCTGCTCCCAAGGGAGGCAGAGAACTCTAGGCTGACTTCTCTTTCTTCATTCTTTGAGCTCCCAGTGAAGAAGCCTAGGGTTGAGGAAGGTTTACTTAACTTCATGCAAAGGAGGTGTTGTGATCTCTCTCTTGTGACCAGGATTCAAGGATCACTAAGGCTGGTGTGATGATATATAAAATAAAAAGTTTGTTCCAAGTTAAATGATGTCATGTTGCTGTGTCTTTCTCAAAACGCCCAGCACTTTGTGCTGAAGCCTGTGAACCCACGTGGTGCACTGCACAGAGAGCTGCCTTGCAGCTAACCTTGAAACTGGTCTTGACAGAAGGCAGCCTTTGTGCACAAGCCCTACTGAGACCTTGAAGGGCGGAGGTTGTAGCCATTGTGGATACCTCCTGCTATTCTTCAGTCGAGGAGTGGAGTCAAGAAGCATGGCACACCATTGCTGGGAGGTTAGACTCCTCAAGAACACATCTACACACTGGAAAAGAGACTGGAACTGGGAATGAGGTTTCTGTCATTTGGGACAGTGTCTAGTCAAACTTCACTTTCTGGACAATTGTGATGCACGCTAGCTTCTTGCCCAAACAGGGCTGGATGTGCCCTAGGGGCATGAGGCATCTGATCCAGGCAATTTTCAAATCTGTCGAGGGCATTCCCTGTCACAGAGGTTGCCTCTTTCCTGCAAGATTGCTAAATGGATGGTGGGACCTGCAGAAGAGTGCTCCAGCACTTTTACAGCTGGCCTCCTTTTCTCCAAAATATCCAGGGACTTTTGCCCCATCTGTTGTATTCACACACTGTTATCATTTTTTGGCACTTAAGAGCCACCATCATGTGCTAGGTGCTGTACAATCCCAGTACTCTGGGGGAGGAGCTAAGTGAACAGAGGGCCTACCCCAGCCAGCTTTTGTTCAGCACATTCCAAGCTAATTCAATTACTGTCTTTACTTCAATATAGGATGTTTCCCCCAACAAATGGCATGGGGGGGAAGCGTCTCCTCTTACTAATCACATATGAAGCAGAGGGGGGGAGCAGGTTGGGGCCAGAGTGGGTTGCACAGCAGCCCACCTGCTCTTGCCCCCTGCTTCCCATCTGTAGCTTCTGCTACCCAACCAACCCCTTCCCTTCCTCTTACTGTCAGGTGCAGCTGGGATCTGGCTGGAACTGGGGTCTCTCCTGGGCAGGGAGCACATGGAAGCTCCTTTCCCTGCCCAGCCGGTCATCGGCACTGAATGGCCAGACAAAGGTTGAGCTTCCACATGCTATGCTCCAGGATGGAGCATTTGATGGGGGACGGAGGGGAAGGAGCAGAAATGGCAGGGAACAGTTGGGGTGGAAAGGGTAGAAACTGGGGAGTTGGGAGCAAAGGCAGAGATTGGGGAGTTTGGTAAGAGGGGCAGAGGCTGGGGGGAGTGCAGGTGAAAGGGGGCAGAAAGGCTGCAGGGGAAGAAGGCAAGAGTGCTCTTCCAGCCAGTGCTGGGTGCCCCCACAGCCACTGCTTTCCCTGCTGTAGCAGTGTATGTGGGGAGGGGGAGGATTCCAGACAACTCTCCAATACTTAAAAAGGTTGGAGATCACTGCTCTAAGTAGGAGATCACCTTTGGCATTTAAAAGCAACCTAAGATCTACCGTGCGCTGCCACCACCCCTCCCCCCACCCAATAAGTAAGTCTGTGGGGAGGGCTGGGGCGGCAGATCAAGGCAGAGGGAGAAAATATGATTCGGGGGTGCATCTCCCCAGCAGGTAAGTCCCACCTGACCGGGGCCCCACTCAATTTACCCCTGCTCCTGCCTCTGCAGCACTCTCTCTCACCGTGGGGGCCTCAATCTAGCTCCCACCCCTTCCCTCCCCACGGACTGACCTGCTGGGCTGGGGTACATGTGTGCATGCACATGGGCACTCAGCCCTCCACCCCAGCCTCGGATCGACTCCAAGAGACAGATTTACCGGTGGATTGAGATCCACTGGTTGGTGACCACTGATTTAGATATAACATTTAGAAGTTTTCCAGATATAGAATTTAATTATTGGGAGGTCATCTTATGTTCAGGGTTATCTTACAGTCAAGTAAATACAGTAGCATTATTATTACCCCAAACGGAAAAGTGGTATCCCCTCGCAAGAATCCTATATTGGGTGCCATGGGGTACAACTGAATGACACCTGCTAGGCATGGAGATGGGAAGCAAAGAACCCACCCACTTGGGAGCAAAGCTTTCTTTGGTATCGCAGAGCTAACAAGACAGAAGGCAGGGGTGAGCCGCACCGTATAGACTCACTAAGTCAGTGATATAAAGGCAAGTCTGTAAGAAGGGCAGATCTCCTGCTCCACAGAACAGGCTATTTCCAGCTCTACGTTGTGGTCAGCAGCATAAATAAGGAAGCTATGCTCTGAGATTTGGGTGCCACATGCTGTAAAGCTTTAGTTTATTTCTTGAATTGGGATAGACAAAGTAATGCAGGCGTCAAGAGGCAGGCATCATCTACACTAGTTCTCAACCTTTTTTAGACTGGAGGGACCCCTGTGAAAATGCCAGCTCTTCATTTTAATTTATTTTTTGACTACAGACAAATAAGCAGCTTTTCTGTTGCAAAGAACTCGGGAAGATCACAACAGCTGAGGAACTTCTTTACATTATGAATTCCCATTTGAAATCTCGGTTTTTCTTGTGAATCATGTTTGCACAGCTAACATTGCATGGCACCCTTCTAAGGATCTCAAGGCACTGAGTGCCCCAGCAACTGGGTTAAGAGTCACCAGTCTACTAAAGTGAGATGAGTTAAACTGGTTTTCTAAGGTGAGCTGGAGAGGATGGGAGAGTGACTCTTCAGCGTTGGGCAGGGAGGGGAGTGGCAGGCAAAATTGTACAGGAGGCAAATATTGCTTGAGCATCTGGAAGTGTTGCCTGATGTCTCTGACTGCAGAATCACCTCAAGGCACTGGAGCAAGCCAGGCTCAGCAAGAGACTTAGAGCTGGACTGAACTAAAGCTCTGGCATAAGCCCGTACTGCTATGAAGAGGAAAGGGATTAAAGTGCGGGGTGGGGAGGAGGGTGTATATATATAAAAAAAAAAAGTCCATTCCATCCCTGTGCACCTTTCCCAACTGGCAACCCATCTGAGAGAGCATTTTCACAGCTCCTACCTTTTCATGGAACTCATTTTTCATTAAAAAAAAAAGAACACACAACAAAAACCTTTTGATATAATTTACTGTCTTGGGGTTTTTTGCATAGGCATAAATTACAATCTGTAGATTAAAAAAACCAAAACAAAACAGTGCAGCATTTGTAATAGGCTACAGAATTAAATACAGCTTGATCTCCTGCCTGTAACCATCTGTTTGCGCAGGGCTAATTTGTAACACCATTGACAGACAAACATGGAATGAGAGTGAGACTAAAGTGAAGCAGTCCAAGGAGAATAAACAAGGAAGCTCTGCCTTGGCAGATATTTCCCTCTTATTACTGTCTTGCTGTGCTCACGCTGGGTATTTGTACCAGGATACCCAGCCTCATGATAAACATGGCTAAAGTACCAAATTTGAAACGTCTTGACCCTACAGATGGGCAAGAAGTTCCAAAGCAGAAAATCATGATAATTAATCTCTTCCCAATTCAGTGCTGCGAGCTGGAGGATGGGCAGGGTTAGCAAACACTAAACATCCTTTAAGGCCTTATAATGGATCTGGCTATAGCCTAAAGATAAACACAGGTGCCTGTCCCAGGTGAGCAATCCACAGCCTGCGTTAGACACAAGCTCCCCATGCACAGCCCTTACCTAGCAAGATGTCTTATTTTACGTCACACAGGTCAATGGATAAAACAATAGCCCTGCTAGGACTGGGGCAGCTCTGGCTACACACACAGGCCCAAGAAACTGCTGAAGTTAGAAAGCAGAGGTACCTCTGAGGTTAGGACAGCTGGTTAAGATCACCATTTTGGATACAGTTGTTTACATGCTGCTTTATGCCCCATTTTAGGCACCAAAATGCCTCTGGATCTGGCCCTAGACCCACTGCTCCTAGCAGGTGGCAAGGCCTTGCAGCAGGAAGACCCACTTTCTGGCAGGTGGTACCACCACCTATGGACTGGTGCCTCACATTTGCATGCCAAAGAACCAGTGTTTTATTCCCAGCCCTGTGGTGCCTCTTTGCTACACAGGTCAACTACAAGAGCCTGTTGCCCTCTGTACCTTGTGAGTAGCAGTGACCAGTTCCAAAGGGAGATGCCACCCAACCCTCCTCCCTTAGGGAAATGGGGAGCTGTCCCGCCAAGAGATGTTAACCACAAAAAACCCATTGCTTTCTAGGTGAGGAATCCCCTGGCCCCTCCCCAAGTCAACATCTCTGGCCCTTCTGGGCTTCAAAGACTGAGGCAACAGGGCACAAGTCAGTGCTCCATGACTCCCAGCTCAGAGCCTGTATCTACTGGGATGGGCGTGTGCCAACTGTGGCCAGACTTGGTGCCGCAAAGCAGGGGCCCTTGCCTTTTCCTTCAAGTGAAGGAGACATGGATGATTAGATATGCAAACATTAAACACAATGCAAATGTAAGCAGAACTAAAAGTAAAGCACGCTGCACAAAACCAAGCACCAGCCCACGGTAGCTCCTGCCCAAACCAAAACAGGCTCCAAGCCTGCTGCTCAGCTCTGAAACCGTATCCTCAACACAGACCCAGGCCAGCAATCCAGCCAGTTTATAAACCCTTCCCCCCATCCCCACCCCCAGCCAGCTGGTAACGGCACTCCTTTAACCCAGGGGAGGTTGCTTGTGGCTGAAGATGAGTGTTGCTGCCTCTCTCCTGCCAGGTAAATCCACCCGGCTTTCCCTCCAAACCTGCCAGAATCTGGGATTGGTGCTGCCAGGCAGGGAAAGGGCCAAGTCCTGGGCAGGGGACAGTGAAGCTGCCTGTTGCGTTTCACAGGCCTGGATGGCTGCAGCTCAGGACCGTGCTGCCGGTCTCCAGCAGGATGGGAATGGACACGGAGAAGCGGAGGCGAGACCAGAGTGGGGGGGAGGAACAATCCCTTCCAAATAAAGTAGGTCACAGATAATTAACCATCTGACCCTGGGAAGAGGAGAGGACAGGTACCAGAGTGGCACCAGCCCCCGGATTACCAGCAATTAACAAGAGCATTGTTACTATCATCTGGTGCCTGAGAAAGCAGCAGTAACCCTGTCAGCCTTCCCCCACGCTGCCTCACCTCAGGCAGCCATGAACAAGGGGGAAAGAGGAGGTTGGCCCTAATATATCCCCCAGGGAAAGCCCAATCCCAGCTTCAGCCACAAGCTCCTTCCTGGGACCTTTGCTACTGCCACGGTTAATACTTTTGCAGGCCCACCATCACTGGGGCCCTTGTCTGGCCAAGCCAGGTGCCTGGAATACTCTGAATCAGGATCCCCCTGGCTGCAATGAGCCCTCAGGCCCGCTCTACCCTCCAGCTTTCAGCATCCTCTATAGCTGGGAGCCAGCAGGGGCACTGCCAGGAGCCCTTCACCCCAAACCCTGTATAATACTGCCTCATTGCCCCACTACCCCGTGAGGCTTGTGCGATCACGTTAATACCCTCTTGACCGCCCCATACCCCCTCCCTCCCAACACACACCATACATATGGGTAACTACAGCACAGAAGCTACCTTGTCCATGGGTCCTCTATATACAATTGTCTATATACAGATGCACACAACCTGGTATATGGGTACATTCATTCCCTGCCCCCCTCAAGTACCATTTTGGCTAGGGTTTTCTACAACCAGGAAGGCAAGAACTATCAGAACATGCCCCTGGTCCCTTTTTTTTGGTTCCCCATCTCCATCAACAGTCAATGACAGATGCCAGACAGTGGCACCTCAGTGTACAGTAGCTGCAAGAGGAAGTTTTCTTCCACCTCCTGCTGTTGATCAGCTTGTACAACAAGGCCTGGGGATTAAGTAGCCCTGCTAATATCACTCCAGCTAGTGTTACTGCCCAAGCTGTCTTTGTACCAAATAAAAGGTCTATCTGAACATCAACTGTTAGCCTCAGTGGTTCTGTGCAGCAGAATGTTCTACAGCTTGGTTACACGCTGCATGGAAGGCAAAAAGTTTCTCATTATTATGACAACAGAAAATCAGCAGGTGGGAAGAGGCTTCAGGGGCATCAACGTAAAGATATCTGGGTTGTGAGGGTTTTGCAACCATGTGAGGCTGTATGAGTGAGTGACATAAGTGCATGGATTATCAGAGACCCCTTCCTTTCTTAGCCAACAGCATCACGCATCACTGAAAACTAAGAGCATTGGCCTGTGCTGGAAGGGATATGCATCTTAACAGGTACATAATACACTAACTAGACCAGGCAGTTTCCAGTGCAAGGGTTGGCTTTACTACCCCAAGGAGAAGAGTCTCTTCTCCCACAGTTGTTAGCTTTGATATTATCCCTTCAGCTAGCACCTCCCTGCCCCACTTGCTTTCCTCTGCAGACATGCCTACTATCTCACTTTCAGGGTCATGGGATCCTCATTCAACCCACAGCCAGTCAGCCCTTGAGTGGAAAAAAAAGCAAGCCCAATACTGGAAGAGAATGGGCAACTGTGCAAAACTAGTTGGTCATATAACACTCCTACCCTAGCCCAAAACTTCATATATGCTACACACCCAAACCAGCGTACTATAATTGTGCACACCTTCCTAAAGCCATTGGGACACTATGTTGTAGGCTTCTTAGATACCAGGAAGGTGTGGAAGGGAAAGGCAGATGAATAGATCCTGACTGCAGAGACCCATTTCAAAACTAGATTAAAAAGTTACAAAAGTGTCCCACGTGAATTGAAAATAAAGCAGGCTGCATCCAAGCCCATGGGTGGCTTTCTTCTACCCTGCCACACCATCCTTTGAGACACTAAAATCCTTTCCCTTCCTCCCCTCCTTAAATGCAAAAAACTCTCTGGAAGTGGCAGAGCAAAAAAGCTTGGGGGCGGGGAATATATTCCCCAGGGAACTTGTTTCCTCCTTGAAGGATTTATGAGTGAAGCCGCAAAAAAGACGACTTTCCTTGTTCTCCTTTCCGCTGACGCCTTCTCTCTGCCGTCCTCACTCACGGCCTCCATAGAGCCTGAGGTAGCCAGCGGGGGGGTGGGGGAGCCGAGGTGGGAAGGTTAATGGGCTGGCTCCCCATGCACACGGAAGCGATAGATGCAGGTGTACTCTGGATGGCCCCAGTTACTCAAGACCTTGAGCTCCACCACCTGGAAGACGCCCAAATCTTCCCCCTTGAGAAGAGAGAGGAGACCTGGTCACTCCCAGCAGACAAACAAACATCAAGGGTCAGTGTTCTCACCTGTGTGGGCAGGGGGCATCCCAGAGATGTAGCCCTGCAGCCCCTGACACTCAACAGCACCAACACGATCCTACAGAAATTACCCAACACGCTTAAAAAACAGAGGGCAGAGGGAAGGTGGCTTTAAACCACCTTTGCAGGCCCTGTATCTGGGGGCTGTGTCTGTGTTGTGCCCAGTGTGAGCAGTCAGGAGTCAACTGGTGCCCAAGTCATGTAAGGCTGATACTGGACACAGAGGTCTCTCAGAACATGCACACCCTACACCAGAAAAATCAAAAAAGGAGCAATGGCAACAATTTTAGGGGCAGGGGATCCTCCAGTTAAGCCAGCCCTTGGCTTGTTTTGGACTGTAAAAGCAGCAAGAGCCTAAGGATTTAGCCTGTAATATTGAGCACAGAATGACCTGGGTACCTCCACAAGGGATCCTGTAGCAGGGGGGCTGGGTTTGAGGGAGAAACCCATTGAAGATATTATATCATCCTGCATTTGCTGCCAAAGGCCTTCCCCAAAAAGGCTGAGCCACATCCAGTGCTAAGCCAGTGTCCAAGAAGCGGGGTTAGTTGGGGGTTTCCTCCAGAGCACAAACAGCTTGTGCTTTGCAAGGGCACATGCAGGTGAGCTGGGGTGGGAGGGAGGGGAAGAGAAAGGTTGAACAACCCCTGCTGAAGGATACAAGATTAGTTTCATAATCAGCCTCAGCCCCTATTTCCCAGGCTGAGGAGCTGTTTGATCAGATTGTTGGTGCATCAGGCCAAGGGATCCCCTGACGCCTTCCCATGTTGCTGCCCTGGATCAGACCATCATACTGGCTACCCAGGTCTCCCTGCCCCAGCTGCACTGGATCAGGTCATTTGCTGACTGCCTGGTATCCTCCTCTCTCTTGAACTGCAGCCAGTATTTTGAGCTTGAGGAAGGCTGGAACTCCTCTAAGAATCAAGCCACCTGAGTGGCACCTCTCAGAGATGCACTGGGCCAGAGCACCCAGCCCCACCGGCTCCAGGCAGACCAGTGGGAGCTGAATTTACAAGAACACAGCCTCTGCAAGAAAATGCTTTGGCCATTTCTAAGCATGAGAAGCAGGGGTCCGGTGCTCCCAGGACTCTCCTCTGTAGCTCATTGCCAAAGAGTTCTTTTCCCACCCTCTCTCCATACCGTGAAGTGGAACGTTTGGATGGGATCGCCCTCCTGGTCGTACATGAACCGTCCAAGGAGGATGCCTTCTTCTTGTCCTTCCTCTTCCAAGCCCTAGGGAAACAAGTCAATGTGGAAAGGAAGGAAGGGAGGAGAGACGAGAAGGCAAAGAGAGAAAGAGGAGGAGTGTGGAGCAGGCAGAACACCCCGAGGGGAAGTAGGAGGTGGAGACAGAGGCACAAGTGCAGTTAAACTCCACTCCTCCTTTTCCCAGCAGAGGTGGATAGGGGCACACAGGAGCAGAGGGGGAGAAGGCCAAGAGTTATACACACTCACTTCCCTCCCTCTTGTCTCCCCCACTATTCTCCACCCCAAGTCATCCTCCCAATATTTATATGCCCCCAACAACAGATGCCTTACCCTTGTACTGCCATTCGTCCCCCAGCATCCGCTCTT
>NW_005842400.1:992290-992920 GCF_000455745.1 Alligator sinensis | reverse complement strand
GCTCTTCCAGGGACTCTTCCTCCCCTCAGAAATACTCCCTCACCAACCCCCAATCCTAAGTACCATCTCCTTCCTCCCCTCCCTTGCACACCTCCCCTACCTCCTACCAACCACATTCAGATCTCCCACCTCAACCTCTGCTTGTTTAGAATAGCCCCACTTCTTGTGCCTCATCTCTCACCCCCATTCCCAAACAACTCAGGCCTTTGCTTAAAAGCAGAGCCCCTCCCAGTCTCAGGCAGCCCCCTCAGGAGACATCCATTTTCAGCCTATGAAGGGAGGAAGCATCTGTCTCTGCAAGGCCAGTGGTGACACCTGATGGTAAGAGAGACTGAATCCCCTCCCTCCTATTTTCACCTTTTCCTTCACAGGGCCGGGGAATCATGGGCAACTCAAGACACTCACATAAATGGCGAAGTCCTTGGGGGCACTGGGGATGGTGCCCATGGGCGAAAGGGACTTGGAGATGTGCTCCAGGGTCACAGCGGTAGGACAGATGCGGCTGGACAAGCGGATGACAGCAAAGCCCAGAGTGCCACGGAACGCCCAGCAGTTCCCAGGGTGAACGTCCGGCTACACACAAAGGAACAAGACACCGTCTGCTCTTCAGTAAGTGGAGTGATAAGTGGC
>NW_005842400.1:990631-992273 GCF_000455745.1 Alligator sinensis | reverse complement strand
CTCTTCCCTTTCCTCCCAAAGCACAGTACCAGCTAGTAGACAGGGCTCGCTCACCCGCCAATGAGAGCAGCCACCTCTAGCAAGTAGCACAGCAGCTGACAGCAGCACACTGAGGGGCAAGTCAAGAGAACACTGCAGGGGCAGGGGAAGAGGGTGCTTGTTTCTCAACCCTCCCCGCCAGGTCTCACAGCCCCACTAGAGCAGCCAATGTGTGCTCTAAGCTGTAAAACATCAATGCAGGGGGAGAGGAAAGGAGAGGATATGCCAGGGTGAGAAGGGGTCATGGCCTGCTGCCAGCTGTCAGAAGGACTAAAGGGACCTGTCCCTGCCAGTCTAAATTAAGAAAGTGCATAGAAAGAACATGGCTGTAGCAAATCACCTGGCTCAACACACAGGGATGTTACCCTACTAACAGTTACACAGCCTCTGGCATTGGGGCAAAGCATTTGCTGGCTGGGACTGGGGAGAAAGTTCTTCTGCCTGTACTATTGCCCTGAGACATTACCAGCTCTTTACACCTGCCCTGAATGCTCTGGTGTTGTCAGAATCAATTTGGCTGGTGCAACAGCCTCATTTTCTGTGGTGATTCCTATGACAGGGGAGACCAAATTGGCAGCTGCACCCACAAAGGGGGCAGGCACACCAACTATGAGTGCACTGCTATGACTACAGCTGGAGAAGACAAATGAGAGCCTGCCTGCCAGAGTCTCACCACTTCGTGCAAGCAACAGGAAGAGTTTGCCTGTTCCACAGGGCATCAGGGAGATGCAGGCATCCCAGGCCACTATGTTTGTTTCCAAAATCTGCCTGAGGAGAAACCAGAGACTGGGAACGAGAAGGAAGTGACAACCTGGGGGTGAGAGAGGACAGTTCCTGAGTGTCAGGGAGAGATGCATAAAAACTGGAGTGAGGAAATAACTGAGGTGAAGTGTCCAGCTTAGTGCCCAGGGGAATAGAAGGAGTAGCCCAGGGGCAGTTCTGACTGTGCTCCTGGAAAGGTGTGGACACCTTTGCTTAGCATGGTCTTTACCTGCAAAATGGCACGGGGAGACTGGGAGTTGTACCACAGGGGGATCCCAAACAAGCTCAGCAGCGCTGTTTTCCTCTCGTAGGTCTCTGAGCACCGTGTGTTAATGACACTGGCCCCTGGGAGCAAGAGAAACAGAAGCCGTGAGCCCCCTACAGCCTGCCATGCATCACAGCAAAGCTCTCCGCACATACATCTTGGGGGCTGCTGGGAGATAGGGGAAGTGGATGTGCCAAATAGAACGTGAGGGAGGTATCTCAATCCAGCTCCGAGTCACTGGTGACATTTCAGGTACACCTCCCCTCCCCCCCAGATTTCTGTGCTGACAGCAGGGTGCAGGGTACAGGGCTGTAGCCTGGCCAGTCAGGGCTTGGCAGCAGTATGATTTCTGTGCCAATGGCATGGGTGGGGCTGCAGCCCGGCTGGACCCAAAAGCCAGCAGCAGCAGGAGCAGCAGCAGAGGTGTGGAGTTGTAGCCCCCACTGCGGCACTGACGTGGAGTTGTGCGCCCCTGCACTGGCAGCACTAATGTGTTGCCTATGCTCCCAGGGTGCGATACAAGGAGTTTCCCATGGATCCTGTTGAGCTCCCTCCTCCCTTCACTATGGCATGCTC
>NW_005842400.1:976612-990607 GCF_000455745.1 Alligator sinensis | reverse complement strand
CTGAACTACACTGTACTGCAACACAAGTGTGCTGCATCCTGTCAATGCCTCTCGGCACAGGTACAAGCCACTGCCACACGCTTCCTCCCCTCTCTGCCCCATGACAATCTCATACCCTCCCTCTTAGTGCATCCAGGTGCTTAGCCATGTGCTCAGCTACCAGAAGTCTTCTACAAGGCCTTCTGCAGATCAACAGAGCAGTAGCATCTGCTGCGTGATCTCCCTTCTCAGGGGCCCTCACAGGAGGAAGGTGATAAGGCAACAAATTCACTTACCTGCGGACTCAAGGGCATAATCAACCATGCCAATGCGATCCTCGCTGTAGCGCTTCAAGGCTCGGTTCACAATGAGATGAACTTCCTGCAACACAAACAGAGGCTGTGACGGAGCTGAATACCAGGGCAGGAAAGTCCTGCTCTCCCCTCTGCTGATATATCCCTGTGCACACCAGCAGAGATTCAGCCTTTACATACATGCCCAACACTGTGGTGGGGAAGCAAACGCACTACAGTCATACCATCAGTGCAGTCCCTCATGTGCAACCCCCTACCACATGTTTACATACCTGCACCTTCATCTGGTCTCCCATTTGTACCGCCGCTGCACGCCATGGCCTTCTGCACATTTCCCTTTGTCTCACAAAGGCAACTGACTTGAACTTTCCCACCACTACTTAACTTGTGCAAAGTAGAAGAAAGGTGCAAAGACCATTCTTCTCCCTATGCCCACTGTACAAGACTCAGGCTGGGTGCTCAAAGGACAGCACCAATGCCAACTGCATTTGTTAAATTAAAGGGACCGCCAAGGCCATTCTGTTTCTATAGCCAGAAGACCAGAATCTTCTTCAACTGAAAGGCAGTGCCCAGACATCAGCCACCTCTTGTCTTTGGTGGGCTGGGGAGGCGGGATGGGCTGGGGCAACCACATTCTCATAAGCATTTCTTCTTCAGCAACATCCCATCAGCTTGTTCAGAGCAGCAGGGAGCTCCAGCACCACCACATCAAGAACAGGACCACTATGGTTACTACCTTGACATGCCAAGAGCAACAAATACCGCTGTTCCAATGGCCTTTTTGGCTCATGATCCTACATCTTTTTTCAAGTCCCTAAGGCAGGTGAAGCACCTCCCTCTCTTCGCTTTTCTGCTCAAAGGCATGCTCTCTCCCCTGCCTGCCTTTCCCTGCTGTCCCAGGATCAGGGAAGTACAAAAGCCATTTCTACTCCCTACACAGGGGCTGGGTTCAGCTGGGGATGGAGACAGTGGCAGCGTGCCTGCTCTGGGACTGAGCAGGGTGTTGGGGGGAACTACTCCCCAGCTGCCCTGTTGCTGCTGTCCCTCCCCCAACTGAACCCAGCCCCTGATCAACCTAGTTGGCTTTGGCGCTTTCCCAGCCCCAGACAGAGCAGCAGCTGCAGGCAGGGGAGGGGGAGAAGTAGGAGAAAAGGTGAGTCTCTGAGCAGGAAGGGGAAAGGAGGGGGAATTTCACCTGCTTTAAGGACTTAAAAAAGGGTCCCAGGAGGTTCCTGAGGGGCAGTCTGCCTGCACTGGTGGGAGAGCAGGAAGCTGGGAGCAGCAGGTGCAACCACCCCTGCAGTGAAGACTGCTGCGCCTGCATCCCACTTGGGGAAATCCTGGATCTGCCACCCTGACGATGACCTACATGAGATCCTCATCCCCATGGCTGAGTCTTAAAGACAGGACCCTATGGCTCCTACTTCCTTCTGAAAAAGGCTGGATCCACCTCCTTACTTCCACCTCTTTCCACTTGCTGTTTAAGTGAGTCTGATTTAGCTGGCCAACATAATGCTGACTTTACAACCTTAAACTGAGTCAGTTTGCAAAGCCAAAACCTGCCCAGTCTCAAGGAGGTTCCTGCCACCTCCCACAGATTAGTAAGGGGGAAATGAAAGCAACCCAGCCAACTGCCTGGCAGGGCCATGATGGGCTCTGTAAGTCTTGTGCCAAAAGCTCTTTCTGGAGGCATGAGAGGAGATGAGATGGAGGCTGTATTCTCCTATCTCCTCCTGGCCTCTTCTCTTCCCTCTTTGCATGTGTTCATAAGAAACAGCAGGAGGCACTTCAAATACCACATCCTAGCACCACTGGCTCACTTTATCCTCTTAAAATACTCATAGGTTGTTATTTGAAAACATTTCTGAGACACTCCTCTTAAAAACTAATGTGAATAAAGGAAAAGTTTGCCATTAACTGTGTTACAGTAGCAGAGTGTTGAGATTCCCTGAATATGACCTGGCTCCCATTGCGCTAAGGGTGGTAGACACACACACAAAACAGGGCAGTGGTAAGGGAACACCAGTACCTTGCTACAGATGGGGAATGGAGAGACAGGACAGATAGCATTATTTGCCCAAAGCCTTGCAGGTCTGGGATCTCTCCCCAGCTCTGCTAGCCCTAGTTTGGCACTAGGCCTGCACGGCCTGTCCTTCCAAGCCTTCACTGAAGGGAAGTTTAGGATTATACAGTGTCTCATCATCAACAGTGCTGAATCCCTGAAGCTCCAAATGATTTCAGCAGTACTACAAGTTCTGAGTGCTTTGGAGAACAAGCTGTAAATGTTCGAAGCTGCCACCTCACTTCCTTTCAAAATCTGTGAGTGCTCAGTGAACTCAGAAAAGGGCTTCTTCTGGATTTGCAACAAGCAAAACCAGATCCCAGTGAAAGCAGCCCAGACTCATGTCATTATTGAGGTTTTGGCAGTAACAAAAGTCACCAAAAGGGCAGCAGGAAATGCCTGATATCCCATAACCCTGATCCAAACCTCTTTCTACAGTAGCCCCATCTGCCCTAGTACATGTCCACACAGAAAGGATGGGGCGTGACCCCGCAGAAGCACACATTGGGGTGGTAGCGTGACCATATATACACTGCCTGCAACCCCAAACCATATGCACACATACACCAGCTCCCACATATGCCCTGGCATGCCCTAGCCATGTACATGTATCTGCACACACAGACACACACTTGCCTGTGTATACACTAAAGCACATGATGGCTGTCTAAGCCACGCATCTGTGCCAGCAAAGACAACCCTGATGCAGGCCAATGCAGTTGTGACATGTAAGTGAGAGACATTCACATCCCTCCCCACAAGCCATGAAGGCTGCCCTTGTGAACTATCAAGGGGGCTGCCCCTCACCTCCTCCGTCACTGCCATGACTCCTCCTTGTTGCAGTGCAACCCTGACGCTGGCCCTGGCATCCTGTGCAGACATCTGCTGGTCTTCAGAGATCTTGGCGAGGATTCTATGTTCCATCTCTTGGAGCTGATCTTGCAGCTCCTCGCGCTGGAGGAACAGGCTGCCCACATCATCCTTCCTCGGCTGTGACAAGAACTGTTCGATCCACAAGGGCAATTGCGCCTCCACCTGAAAGCACCAAGGGAGAAAGCTCAGGTCAGGTGAGGGGGCTGCCCTACAGGGCAGAATGACCAATGGAGGGGAAATGGCACAGGGCAAGAAGCTGCGGGGACCCTGAATGTGTGGTCTGCTGGAACCCACCATTTCTGCAGATATCCAAAGTCCATCCAAAGATGTCCAGGTTGTGGACACTGAGTGGTGGTCAGTGCAGACAAGGCGTTACATAGTGGGACTGGACCAGAAAGGCCTGCATCCCCCAGACATGCCCACTGCCACACTGAGAAGGGGTCAGACTCGGCTTTCACAGTGGGAACTGACTGGGGTCAGAAACTCACATCGTCCCGCACTCCCTTGATCTGTCCTGGAAGTGACTCCACATGCTTCACTACCGCCTGCTGCTCGGATGTCAGAAATTTGATCTCTTTTCTCAGGCCTGCCAGTTCCATCTCCAGCTTGCCCACCTCCTGCAGGAAGTTTCCCGTCAGCCCCTCTTTTGTTAAGCTGAAGAACAAACCAGGAAAAGTAATAAGACACAGCATTAGTAGGAGGTCATTGTGGGTCCTCCTACCACCCTTTCTATGGACCCAGATCCAGGCCTCCCCTCCCACAGACCAATGGAGGACTTTGTTCAAACCAACCAAATGTTCCCCAAGAGCAAGTACTCCTTCCACTTCTCTTGGGAAATTTCTCCACAGCCTGGGAGACCTCTCTCTATAGGAAGGCTCTTCCAATCTCCAGATAGGGATTGCCTTTGCTCAGGTCCATCCCCCATGTTGTAGTGAGACCTCCTCAAAGTCCCCTAAACAATCCCTTCCCCCAGGTGTTAACACACTTCACCGGCTTGTAGATTATCAAGTTCTACTGAACTGAGCAACAGTTGGCTTCTTTACGCTGCTTTCAATCCATCCATCACTCCAGCCTCCTGTCACTCTTCCCTGAACTCCCTCCAGGAAGGGCATTTTTCTGGCATCGTTGAAGCCAGATCTGAGTTGCAGCCTTCCTTGGCACAGTCCCAGTGGGGAAGACCAGGTCTCCCTTTTCCATAGACATGAAGCCAGAGATCACATGAGCTGCATCAGCTCCCCTCTTGAATCTCTAAGTCACAGCCAACCAGCTGCCTAGTTTCTGTTCCTGCCCCATCCCCGTCAGCATCACTGTTTCTCAAGTTTGCCTTGCCCCCACCAATATCATTTCCCTTCGTGGATGATAGTGTCTCTATCAGTTCATTTTCACTCCTGCCCAGGTTTATTCTCCTGGGCACAACAGAATCTCAGTGTCACACACCCCCCCATGCACCCTCCCCAGGAATATCAAAAACACAACAGGACTCCAGTTTTCCAGATGGTGAAGGAAGGTTCTGTATGATCACATAAGAATCCCTGTGGGTTCCCAAGAGATGTTCCTCTCCACACCCAGGTTGCCAATTACTCACTCCATTAAAAGCCCCATTAGCCCACACACGAGACACCACATCAAAGTGACAGGCAACCCTTTGAGAAGTTCCAGATTACCTTTGCCAGTCTGAATTCAGCTGGAGCATCCGGGCCTCCATGTCCTGCAAGAGAAGCAACATGCGGAAACAAATGTGCAAGGATGAGATCCATCATGTGGTGAGGGGCTGAACAGAGGTACATAGGAACACAGGACCTGCCCATCTGGATCAGGTCCCATGGCCATTCAGCCTGTATCCCGTCTCTGATAGCAGCCAGCACCTGAGGCGGGTGTAAAAACCACCCCCTTCCCTCTGCCCTCCAACACTAGGTCTCAATCCAATCTCTGGTGGCTACAGGCCAGCATAAGGTACAGCATCCTCACACCCCTCCCTGGATCCTAACAATACCATTTCTTTTAACTCTAGATGTTCCCCTTATTTAGTGGTGCTCAACCTTCTAGCCCCACTACTCCCCCGCTGCCAAATTTCTGGACCTGTGGGGAGTGCCCACTGGCCAGATGACATGGTTCCACAGGCCACATCTGGCCCATAGGCCCGGTGTCTAGTATCACAGCCGTTACCAAGAGAAGCACCCAACATCTTTCTAAACTTTGTTAAGTTCTCAGACCCAATGATTTCTCACAGCAGCATGTTCCGCCTCTTCATTACACACTGACAAAGGACATCTCTTGGTTTGGAACATGTCACCTTTCAGGGAGGCAGAGTTGTGTGCACACACCTGCATATGCTCGAGATGCATAACACAGTGCAAGAGGAACTCCCAGCCAGGACCACAGCATGCATCGCTGGGCTTAGGAAATGGGCCCTATAAGTCTGTTCCACTTAAAATATGGAAATGGCTCCGACTTATGCATGCTTACTCATGCCTCCAAATTCAGGGTCATTTAAGTCCATGAAGCACACAGTCTAGAAACAGCATGCTCTGCCCTGCATTGGCCACAAGGTACGCCATGCTATTAAACTGCTCACTTTCAGGGCAGCAGGTCTAGACTTGGCTCAGCATATTTATCCCCCACTTGCTGTACAACACCCATGTTACATCCTGCAGGGCACTAGGTGGATCTCTCACCCCCCAAAGGAATCTAAAAGGGGGGCACTTAGGGGAGCAGAATGCAATTCATGCACTGCGATGGCGCTTGTACTCTCTGGGTTACACTCCCCCTTTTCAGCATGTTATATTGGTCTGTGGCGCTCCATTACGGACAAGTAAAAGTACCAGTGTTTGTGATGCTCCATTACAGACAAGGAAAAGTACCAATGTTTTCTGTCATTACAACTACACTGAAACCTCTCAGACAGCCTGGGAGATGAGGCAGAGTTGTTCTTTTTGCTCCATTTATATTCATCTTTTTTCACCTCCTACTTATCCTGTCCTTCATACAGGGCACGTGAGGGAAGTCTGCAATGTACCCCCATGGGTCAGTGAACTTCAGTTTGAGAAACGCTGGTCTAGCACACATCAGGCCAAAAGTCTGAGCAACCTCTACATAACTTGTGAAGGATCTTAACTCAGCACAAGTGGTCAGAGTCTGGGCTTTGTGTCTCCTACAGCAGTAGGGGACAGTATTTTTGGCCATTAGTTCAGCAATAACTGCTGCTAAGCCTTTCCTACAGCCTCACACTTTTCCTTGAGAAGCTCTGGGACCAACCTAATGCTACCAGATTTACCCGACAGAAGCTAACAGACCCAAAGAGCCATGAGTGGTTTAGCTGCAGGCTGTGAAGGAGAAAGTGTGCTCCATCCCTGGTTCTCTTAGAGACATCTCAGTGGGGAGATGCAACACCCCAAGCGTGCAGTGTACCCAGTTCTGCTCTCCCAGGGGAAGGCCCGTTTACCTGAGAGTCTTGCGTGATCTTCTCTAAGTACCCATTTAAATCCTTCTGCAACTTGGCTTGGATGGTATCCAGCTTGTTCTGCAGGGAGGCGGGAGGAGGATCAGAGATTCACCTCATACTCCAGCCACCTTCAATCCCACTACTGCACCCCTGCTGGGCAGTCACCCACAGGCCTCACCTCCAGCCATCTCTACCCTAGCCCATCCAACCACTCCCTGTGCCCAGCCTCCTCCCACACACTCCCATTCCTAACCTCTCTGCTAGCACCCTCACTTCACCCTGCATGATACCCATCATCCCACATTCATGAGATACCCTCTTCATGTTCCATCTTCTCTCATCCCACCACTGAACTAGCATGGCCCATCCAGAATGATCCACCCCAGCCTGAACTAACCCCCCAGCATGTGGCCTCAAGCTCCCCATACTCTCAGACTCTACACAAACACAGCAGAGGGACTGAAGCAGTTGGGGTGTTGTTATGAAGCAAACAAGGCAGGCTAGACTCTGAGCAGGCTCCCCTACCTGGACATGTAGGTCCAACTCTTTGTGGAAATCCTTCTTCAGCGCTGCCTCACGACGGCTCACTAGCCCCTCCAAGAGCATCCGGATGTCGTCATGGGATAGGCCTCCTCCAGCTACCACCCCTCTCTGCAGCTCCATCCCCTCCAGCCGTGATGCCTCAGCCTCCAGGGCCTTGAAACGTTTCTCCAGGGCTTGCAACCGAGACAAGATATGGTGCTCCGACTTGTATCACCAGAGCAGAGCCAAAGGAACACAAAACACAAGAGTGGTAAACACAGGCCTAGCACTGCACCCCTGCTGTCCCAGCTGCATGGATGGCCTCCGTTCTCCACCAGGGGGCAGCAGCATACATACAAATCCAAGGGCACCCCAACCCGAGGGTTTGAGGCAGCTCTCCTAGCTCAGCCCAGGGGGGGACAAAGGCACATGAGTGTCTTATGCTTCAGCAGGGGGCAGTGGTGCACATGCCCACCAAGCCCATCGTATGTTCTGCCAATAGGCACAACAACAGTTTGGGTTTGTTCCTTCCAACAGGGGCCAGCGATGCACAAACCTAGCCCCAGACAGTCACATACCTCCCTTGTCCCCATTTCTCTCGTTTTCAGGACACAAGGAGAGAGGCAACTGCTCTCATGTGGACCCAGCCTCCCATCCACTCTGTCTACAGCACTCTTCTGGCAGGTTTTTGGGGAAGGGGGGGGGAGGGAGGGGCGGGACAAGGCTGGGTCAATATGCAGATAACCAGAAATGCTGGAGCTTCTCTCCACACTGCACTCTTGACCCTTATGTCACCCACCTGGTCAAACGCAGCTAGGTCCCCAGCTCCAGACACCTCAACTTTGCCAGCAATAGGGGTTGAAATCTTTGCAGCTCCCCAGGAAGACATGGAAGAGTAGAGCACCGGGAGCCCAAACGGGTAGAAATACCAAGTACCTGGCATCACAAAGAAGGACCAGTTGGCAGGAAAACAAAGACTCCAAAAGGGACGTGTTAGAAATGCCAAGACAGACTGGCTCCAGCTCTTGGCTCACATTTGCATGCAGAAAGAGACCACCAGCTTCGTGGCTTCAGCACAGTGAATAGGACACGGGCAGCTCTCTCACTCTGGGAGCCAATATTTTGACTGCCATTTTAGCAGTGATGGTCACCAGAGGTCCCTGCCAATGCTGGACTCTCAGTGCAAACTTCCCAGGGCTCCACACTTGAGAGACACTGGATAGGGGGGGGTCTGATTCTACCCTGCTTAGAGACAAGGACTTGCAATATCATGTGGGACCACCAGGACTCCCTCACAATTTGAGAAAATTGGGAGCCAGGGTGTGGGTTCAGCACATCCTACAGGGACTAATGAGTACAAAGCTGACAGAGGATCTGGGCCAGCCTCACAGCATCCTCATCCTATGTTGACCCATTTCCTGCCTGCCAGGACCAGCCCCCAGGCATAAAGACAGCCTGCTTCTAGGCATGCACACAGGAACATATGGTTGGAAGGTGCCTCTTGGGTTATGAATCCAGTCCCCTGAGTTTGCAGCTTAGCCTTAACCCAAGGAATCCTCCCAACCACCACTTCAAGCCCACACCTGCAACTACAAGGAACAATACCTGTGTACAGCATGGAGGGATGAGACTTTTCCTGTGACCTTGCAGGACCACAGGGTTACCTCAGAGCAGCCAGGATGCCACCCTGATCTTATGGGCACTGTGCCCAGGACAGAAGAGATGGGGCTGGAGGTAGTGAGCATTTCTGGGGTCTGGGCTGACTCACCATAAGCAATGGAAGCCAGGAGCAGGAGCAACAGGAGGAGGAGAAGGAGCTTCTTCAGAGCTGAATAGCGCCTGGACAGAGAGGAAAAAGGAAGCAGGCATTAGTGCAGCTACTCAGGCACTCTCACCAAGTGAGTTTCTCAGTTGCTGTGCAGGAGAAACCAGGTGGTCTCTGGAAGTCAATTACCCCCTTGGACACCAGCCCACACAGCCCAGCCTGGGACTGCTTACCATTCCAGCCCCAAGAAAAAGTGCTCTATATCCTCAGAGCTTTACTGCGGCCTGATATACATTTATCTCACAGAGTTCCCTGAAGGAATTCTGTATCCTCTCCTCCAGGTGCACCTGCCTGCTCCCATGTCTGGATCAGAGTTCAGACCCATGGCAACCCACTTCCATATCTCTCTGAGCTGTATTCCAGTCAGCACTGACCTTGTTAGGACAAAGACATCCAGGAGTGAAGCCATGGTGGTAAGGCGGTACCACATGGTTCCGATCCACCAGTAGAACAGTCCAAATATCCGGCCTGCAAAAGAACCTCACATGGCATCAGAGCATTCAGCTAGCCCTCCTCCTCCACTCCCCACCTCTGGAAGATGCATCTGCTCTAGTTCACCCAAGCACATTCTAGACTAGTGGTTTTCAACCTTTTTAGACTCAAAGCAGCCCTCCCTAACTTTTCTGAATTTAGTAGCAACCCCTTTCAAAAACTAATTTCACTTGTCATTTGAATAACAGAGCAATTTTTCTGTTGCAAAGAGCTCAGAAATACCACAACCGGGTAGAATGGCTTTGATGCTCTTGATTCCTACTGGAAAGCTATGGGTTTTTCTTGCGAATCACGTGTAGGTGTTTGCACACCTAACAAGTGCTAATATTGCATGACTCCTTGTGGCATTCTTAAACAAATCTCACCTCACCCGAGCTAAGAATCATTGCTCTAGACATACTCTGCAGCACACCTGCTGTCCCACTCTTGTGACTCATTCACAGCCATGCCAATGTCTCTCTATACTGCCCTGCAGCAATCCTGATCGTTCTGGTACTGAGTCCCCCTAATGTACACAGATGTTTATTAACTTTAAAACATCCACAGTGGATTTTTTTGGTATTTCCATTTAAAAGGGCACATAACACAATACCTCTGCAAGCAGTGGATGTTGTGAATGTGTGGACATGAAACCAGTTTGTGCAGAGGAAGGCTGTAGCTGGGAGACACCCATTGCCCCACACTCACCTGGAGAAGTGATCACCAGCCAGAGAAATGACCCCACTTGGGAGGCTGCACTCCTGAAGCCAGACCTAGAGCTGCTTTGGTCTGTGTACTGATGACCTGGAGGAAGAAGAGAAGAGCCCTAAAGTGGAGTCTCACGTCTTTGAGACCTTCTGGCTTTGGGTAGGAATTGATGGGATCCAGTGGGGCAGATGCTGTTCCTGAGCAAGTCAATATTAATCACTCTCTGCCCTGGTCACAGAGCCAGGTTGGAGTGAGGCTGGGCAGAATAGAGCAGCCTACTTCCCAGTCACAGAGCCAGATCTGAGGCAATTCTGTGAGAGAGGATTGTCTGCCTGAATTGAGATATCTCCTCCCCAGGCAATGGAGTCAAGGCCAAGATGAGTTCTTTACTAGGAGGTCTCTTCCCCCACCAGTGCCGCTGGTGCTACCAAACACCTCCAGGGGAGAGTCGTCCACCTACCTGCATAGTCATCTTCAGAGGAATAGCCAGAAGAAGAGGCATAGGTATCGTAGATCTTGGTCTCTGCCAGCCCATTGATTTTACTGGACTCCGTATCTCCTGTGCCTCTTCTCCTCCTCACCGGGAGCTCCCTGCCTATCCAAGTAACAAAGGATCCCATTGAAAAAACAGCCAACAGCCTCCCATACTCCTCTTCCTGAGGCCCACAGTGAGTCTCCGGAGCATGGGAAATGGGGTTTGCTGCTGGCATCTCAGGGCAAAGAAGCTCCTGTGACCTTTGGGATGGCTACCCCTAAGCACCTCAGCAATCACTCCATTCCATTTACGTTACCTCCCTCCCAATCCCATGCCCTGCAATGATCCTGCTGCTTCAAAAGTGCCACTCAGAAGGCAGACTGCCCTCCACCCTGGGACTGCTCCACTAACAAGAGAGGGTTGTTGGTGGGGTGTGTACTTGACTTTCCAAGCCACTGACCTGAGTAATGGGCAACCTGTGTAGGCTAGGGCTATTTCAAGGACTTGGTTCCCCTGTCAACTGCACCAAGGGGTTGCCCACCTCAGGCAGGTTTATGGTCCCTTTGGAGAAGCAGCTTGGAGAGGAAGCCCAGGACTCAGTTAATAAATCCATAGGGCAAAAGGAAGGCATTGCTCCAGGACATGGGGAGTTAAGGTGGGGTTTGGCCAGAACCCATGGGAGGAAGCACTCACCCCAGTAGGATTCACTATCCAGAGGATCATCATACGCAGTGCTATCCCCCACAGAAAACCCCCTGCCACTGCCCAGGTAGGATTCGCTGACAACAGATTCGCTGTAGTAGGAGGTCTGGGTGGTAGGGGCAGGTGAGAGACGCTTCATGCTGCTCGACTTTTTCCTCAAGTTTCTATCAGGAGGCAAGAAAACGAGGGTGAATCTACAAGCCAGGTGCAATGTGAAGGGGAGAGATGGGGCCAGCCTTGCTCTCCTATCAGGGTTCACACTTCCTGGGGCCTTGACCTGTTCCAGCCCACTCCAGCATGGAGGAGTACCAAGGAGAGGCTTGGTCCTCTGGTGCTCTACAGCAGTGGCATATTTTAAACAAAGCAAGTTGCTACCATACCTCCTTGCAAAATATGAGTCAGGGGAGCAGCAATTTCCCCACCCACACACGCACATATCCACCTCTGGCCAATCACAGGCTCTACCATGCCATCGCCCTGCCTACTACCCCCATCTTTACTTCCCGTTTCCTTCCTCTGTAGCTGCTGTGGTTTCCTGCAGGTGTCTGTGACTAGGAGAGGCTGATAAGCTGGGTGGGCTTCCTTTTAGATATACACACATGCTCCCCTGCCCCAGGAGACCCCTAAGTATAGGTGTGAAGACTCAGGTCTTTGCATTACAGGCTTTAGTAACATGCAGAACTGGTCTTCATGTTCTGGTGTGGATCATCACAGAGCTCCCCCCAGCAGTGTCAGGGGCAATGGCCTGGGAATGGTGAAGTGCATGCAATAGGCAGAAAGGCTGCACTCCCACTGAGGAGGAATGAGAACAGGGGGGCACACAGGGTTACCCACTGCCGCCATGGGAGGGTTTTGCAAAGAAGAAAACAGACTTATGAAGCCATGGAGTTAGTAGGAGCTCCTCTATGCTACCAACAGATGTAGTGGCCTGGGCTGATCATATTGCCCTTCCCTGGCAAGGGCACATGTGGAGTACTCAAGAGACAGACCCTCAGTGACTGCTAGCCAAGCTGCAAACTGGGAAGGAGTATTCCCATTAGGGAAAGCTCCTCCCCTACCTCCAAGCTAAGCTGCTGAGAAACTACAGGTGCCAGTGAGGTATATAGCTTCCCCCTCCCAGCCTGCTCACACTCACCTGGTGGTACTGTCCTTAAAGGGGACCTGCTGGCCACCCAAGAGTGAGGATACACCACTGCTGCTGCCAGTACCATCCTCATCACCCTGGTCATAGCGGGTGGCCCTGAGGCGCCGGCTGCGTTGAGACATGATGGAGGAGGTACAATCACCCCTCACCAAAGGACCTGGGAGAGCAGCAGGAAGAGAAGAGATGCAACATGAGAGAACTCCGAGGTCCCGGCCAGTCCTGGTACCAGGGGGCCTGCCCGGGACTGGGAAAACGTGTCCACACATGTACACACTCTTGATGACAGGGAGGGAAACACTGCAGGGGGACAGGAGAGGAGGAAAGGGCCTTGAGGAGGATCTGGATGCATGGATTCAGCTCCCACTCCCCCCCCCAAAAAAAACATCATTGGAATTTGGTGCCTAGAGGATTACAGGCAAATGGCTAGCCACACCTGAGAGCTGTGTGGGCTGGCAAAGCTGGAGAGGCAGCAGCTCAGGACAAGGGCAAGGGTCCGCCTGTGGCATCCTATCCTGGGCGAGGGATGGGGAACAACAGAAGGGCTGAGCAAAGGCTTTTTTGCTCCTGGAGATTCAAACACAGTCTCATGCCCTAAGCAACAACGTGCTGGACAGATTGGAGTCAGGCACCTCTCAAAGTCACCTAGGAGCTCAGCGTGACACTGCAGTCTCTGCCCAGCCAAGCGAATCCTGCCAGGGATGCCGACGGTCAGGGCTAAGAGCAGTGGTGGGGGAAGGGTTGCTGGTGGACATCAGCATGGCTCCAGCAGGGCGGGTACACTGGGACAGCGCCAGGAGACTGACAGGACAACAAGCCTTGCAAACAGGCGCTGGCACTCCCATATCACATGCCCCCTGAGGCACCTCCAGCAGGCTGGAAAGGGGGAGCGGGTTCTCCTGGGCTCAGCACTCAGTTGTGCCCTTGCTCTGCCCACAGCGGGAAGAGAAGCTGCTTGGGACAGAGCTGTGCCGGCGCAGCTGCCACCTCTCCCCTGCATCTCCACAGGGCAGGCTGCCAGGCAAGAGGCGTCAAGGCCGAGGCAGCTCTCACTAATCCGCCCTTTATAGGGGTGCCACTGCCAGGAGGAGCCCACGCCCGCCCAAGTGAAAGGCCAAGCAGAGGGACCGCGTCCAAGCACATCCTGGGCCCATGCGCCCTCCCACCCCCCCGGGCTGCTCCGGCTCCAGCACCTGGCACAGGGGCAGGGGGTCACAGGGTGCCAAGTCCCCACAGCCTGCCTCTGCCGTCCCCCCAGCCAGGCGCGTGGGGACAGGGACACTCACCCGCCCCCGCCGCATCCCTTACCGTCCAGCCCGCCGCCCTCCGGCTCCTGGGGCAAGCGGGGTTTCACCCCTTGCCTCCCCGCCCTTGCTCCCCGCACTCACAAAGCCACGTGGGGGTCAGCACCAGGCCCAAGGCTCCCCGGGCGCCACTTCACCTGCGCTGCTGCCCCCCCCCGGGCGGGGCCGAGAGGCGGG
>NW_005842400.1:974931-976534 GCF_000455745.1 Alligator sinensis | reverse complement strand
CACCCGCCCCCCCCCCCCCCCGCCCCTCCGCGGGGCCTGCCAATCACCGGCAGCGTCGCGCTCCCATTGGCCGGTTTGAACACAAAGGGAGAGGAGGGGGCCCCTCCTCCTTAAGGTCCAGTCTCCTTGCGTAAGCGGCGTGTGTGACGCCGGGTGCGGCCTGGGGGCGGGGCTTGCGGGGCCGTCGGGATCAGCCCTCGGGGGTCTTGGGGTTTTCTCTGCCTGCGGGTGTCAGCCTCGGCCTGGGTGTTGCAGATGGGAGCTCTCCAAAACCCGAAGGCTGATGCTTTGCGTGTGTTTTGCAGCAGAGAGTATGGGATTTTGTTGTGGTGGTGGTGCTCTGGACAGTGGGGTCTTGGTTTGTGCCTGGGGCTTCTAGGCGAAGTCAGTGCTGCTCCAGCCCAGCGCCCTGGGGTGCCTACACTGTTAGCACGTCTGGGTGAACAAAGGCCTGCACACGATTCACAAGATCAACCTGGTGATTTCCAATAGGAATCCAGTATGTCCAAAAAGTTGTGCCCTGCAGTTCTTTCTGAGCTCCTGCGTGGGACTCTTCAGCCTGGAAAAGAATAGGCTCAGGGGGGACCTAGTGGCTGCCTATAAGTGCATCGGGATCTGGGGGAACACCTGTTCACCAGAGCACCCCAAGGGATGACAAAGTCCAGTGGTCACAAACTCCTCCAAGATCATTTTAGGCTGGACATGAGGAAAAACTTCTTTACTGTCCGAGTCCCCAAGGCCTGGAATACACTGCCTCCAGAGGTGGTGCAAGCACCTACTCCAGACACTTTTTAAGAAACATTTGAATGCTTATTTTGCTGGGATCCTTTGACCCCAGCTGACTTCCTGCCCCTCGGGTAGGGGGCTGAACCCGGTGATCTTCCGAGGTTCCTTCCAGCCCTAGTGTCTATGAACAGAAAAGTGGCTCTGGTATTTTTCCATAGTCAAACACTGAGTGAAAACTCAGAGCTGGCATTTTTAGGGGGTGCCTTGGATCTGAAAAGGGTTGAGAACTGCTGCTCTAAGTACGTGGCAGGGCCTGCTGCTGTAGTATTTGAGAGCCTCTTGATTTCTTCATTACATTTATTTTCTCTCCTTACCCCCAAGAGGTAAGGAATTGCCATCTAAAGTTGCAATGCTGAAGGGCTAAGGGACTTGGAGAAAGTCCCAGAGAAAATCTGTACCAGAGACTGGAGGTGTTACTGCAAGATAAATGGTCATGATAAAAATACTCAACACTTATTTAAAAGGAGGAAAGAAGTTCATGATATTTGGACCTGACTTGCAATGTACTGGGCAGTGAGTCTGGCAGTACTACCCCAGTTGGCGCACACATCATTATAATACAGAAGCTTCTACCCCTCTATATAATCCCCACCAAGAAAAAGTGCTGGCCCTCACTCTGCCCTGTTCACCCTGCCCTGTTCCCCCTGCAACGGCAGCTGCAGTAGCTGGATGCTAGCCCTCTCACGTGGCAGGATATTAGCCTATTGCAGCTGTTATCTCTGCCAAATGACCAAGGCAAGAAATAAATGTCAGTCTCTTACAAGTTCAGCTGTTGCATCTTTATTACAACACTCCTCTGCTTTTGATAACCCTCAGC